>NW_008594087.1:18947-32966 GCF_000691845.1 Merops nubicus | reverse complement strand
CAGGAATATTTGCAACTATAATGGGGAGGAGATATTTTGTAGATTATAGAAAGGCAGTAAGCTTCCCAGAATAAAATTGGTATAGGACAGAGAGGACCTTCTTGCTTGACTTCAACTGCATTGAAAGCCACCACAGGAAATAATATGGAAGGGATTCCATGTTTTTTCAGAATGTTGAGTTGCTCTAGTCAGCTGTTCTATCACTACATACAAGTAATATTTTCACAAGATGGACACATGTTAAATCTGATAATGCAAGCATTTAACCATTTTCTGTGGCAGGTCTAAAATCCCAAATTTCTTCCCTTCTCTGTTTCTGAAAGGTAAAACTGTTCCTCAGTAAAGGAGAGAAGAAAAATGACTTTTAAACAAAGGAAAATTCAATCAAAGATGCAAAACTGCTTAAAATCAATAAAGCGTTGCACATGGACAATCCACATGTGAAAATGGAACACAATGAACTGACTTGCGCTTACTACAGTACAGACTGATAAAGAAAATGGACCTAGAAACATCATTAAACAAATCATAAAGATTAAGGTATGTATGTAAGGGAGTTTCTAGTTCTCAGTATGTTCACTTAAATTTCAAAAGCAAGTTTCAAACTAAATTAACTAAAATTACTGTAGTATTTATTCTGAAATGGCCACGCTATAAAAACCTTCAAACATTTCTGCCACTTGCAGCAACACTCCAGCTTAAACTTCACTGACAATGTATCTATTAATATTCTTCTGGATTGCATTAGTATTTCTGCAGCTTCAGACATCATGAGACTGAAATTTAGGCTGTCAGTTGAGGAGATTTAAATAGCTCTATTTAACAATTTGTCACTTTGATTTAGTAATTGGCAAAACATTAAATTTTTGAGCTTTCAAGCACTTTCACAGCATCTTAATTTTTAAAAGTAAAATTTAGTAGACAGACTCTGCTTTTCTTAATTGTATTACTTTTCTAAACTGTGCAGCTGTACAAGAGTTTTTCAAAAGAGTTCTTGAACATGCAGTTTAAACTGCTTAGCATAACATTTGTCCTTTGTATCTTTGGTGCATCATTACTGTGCTTAGACACTAACAGGCAGAATATGTATTTTCACAACTCCTGGGGTGGTTTTTGCCAGTCTAAAATGGTTACACAACACTAGAACATTTTCATAGGTTCATCTGAGGTAATTGTTGGATCTGTTGTTACAACTCTGCCCGTATTAACTCGGTGCATGGCAGCAACACTGTTGCGATATTCTGTGCAGTGACCTGATTAGTCCAGTATTGGCAGAACAATGCAGGGAAACTGTAGTGGGAAGAGATAATTTCTATTAGGTTTCCTAACTGCAACAGAGACATTACCAGCTCTGGACATGGTGGGAACAAAGAAAAGTACTTTTTTTCCCATCCTGTCAACTTGATTCAAGAGCAAACACAAAACAGTTCAAGTACTTTCAAGGATATATAAATTTCCTTTTTGAACAGCTTTACACAATTCTGTACTGAGGGTTACGTTTGAGAGGCTTTTATGAACATCATGCAGAATTGGCTGTTTTGTTGTGTAGCTTCTGATATGACACAGGGTCGATTTTTATTTAAGAGTTTACAAATTATTTTGTGGAGTTCACTTTCTAAAGAATGCAAACCTCTGTGAGATCCCATTATTTTGATGCTCTCCTGAACATTTTCTAGCAATAAATTAAAATAAGTGGGAAATAAAGGATAAACTTAAGGTCTCATCAGATTTGAAACATTTTTTAGACGGAGGTTATGTGAAGAAATTTCAAACAATTCATTTTTTTCTCTACAAGTGAAACTTACCACCACAAGGGTTAATAGTCAGATGTCAGATCTTTATGTCTGACAATAACATGTTCTGAAATACTTGATCTAATATGCATTTATATTCACAGGACTAGAACCCAGGACATCCTTCTTAGCATACTAATCTCTGGGCTATGCAACATACCTTTCTTGATTGGTGCATAATCTTCATTGTGCCGGCATGGTGGGATAGCCTTCTAAGGCACCAGCTCTTCCTGTGCAGCATGTGTTCTTTGCTGCAGGGGGACACAGATCCAGCAGCACTGCTGAAAGAGTAAGCAGTCTGATAGAAAGTGCATCTTCTCAACAAATGTGATAGAAGTCTGAATACCTAAAAGCAAGTATGCTATGAGACCGGTGTTTCAGAAATAATGCAAAAGGTGAGACTGCATTTTCCTCACATTAGGATCTCTTTCATTTTTTACAGGTTCTCAGACTTTGGAGAATTTATTTACGGACACTGGACCTCAAGATGATAGAGGCATCTAGAATCTTTCCAGATAAACCCCAGTTCTAAACATTTCTTCTGGGAAATCTCTAGACAGCTCCTCACCAGCAAACTGATGCTCTCAGGAATCACTCAGAGACACTCAACTCTGCATATGCACTAGACAGAGGAAATTTTGGTACTTAACTTACTTAGTATTTCACTCTGGGTGTCTAACTTAGAAGCCCTTTGGCCATGATACACAAGTATTTAGGAAAATATGTATATAACTAGTTCCTCTTGAAAAGATTAGGAATTAAGCTTACCAATGTTTATAGATCTTAAACCCATAAAAATCATAAATTAATAGATAAAATTTCTCATTCTTACTTACTAGCAATCTTGTAATGCTGCTGATACTTCATACGCTCAGTTCCATCTCACCTTTTGATCCTGTAGAGAAGGTTATGCCATTGGCTACTGTTCGTTGTCTCCATTCACATATAACCTTGAGTATTTTTATGCCATTATGCCAGGAAAAGATTTTTACCAAAACTCCCTAAAAGCTAAATTCAACATATTCTAAAACAATATTTCAGATAATAGGGACTACACACTACTTTGCTATTATCATTATTCTCTATGAATGTGCTCAGCTAATAAATCTATCAGGAAGAATAAAGGAATATTTAACTGGATTTATTTTCCTCATCAAAGTTTTGAAAATGTCTTTTGAATTATCAGTTTAAGGATTAATTCAAAGTAACACTTAAGAATTTTGAAACATTCAGAAGCATTTATTTCTTTATTTTAGTTATAGTCACTAGAAAATGTAAAAAATATGAAAATCAGAAAATGCTGAAAAAATATTATCTTCTTCTTGTATTTCTAGAGAGTTATGAAAGCACAAGTCCAGAGAACACAAAAAGAGTGATAATACAAATTGGAAGAATCCTCAGATTTTGAAAAATATCCCCCAAAATTTTGAGTGCTCAGTGACTTATTGTGGTGATTGTCAATGACACTGAAGAAAATAATTTTATCTACTAGTAATATACCAGCAGTTTTGAGAGGGCTCGACGTTAAAAGTTCCATTTTAAGTGTAGATATCAAACATGAAAAGTTAAAGGGGCTTCAGTATGTATTTTAGCATCCTCCATCAATCCTGGCAATTATGTTCCTCTAACATTATGAGATTTGAATAGTGCTGGTACTGCTACAAAATCGTATCAGCTCTTCACTATCAGGACTGTAATTTTCCGCCACTATGCACTGGTTCAATTAGATCCCCACTACATATAATGACAACCTCTACACAACTGAGAAGCATCAGGGAAACTAAGTGAAAGGACCACATTCTTTCATGGTTGCATCGCAATTTACTGATTGTTGAGCAGGGCTTGGTTTAGCACTTAGCATTTGGAATTAGATTTAGCTAGTGAGGGAGTATTATGCTTGGTGAAATCTCAGTGAAGAAGCAATCAGCCGCATTTTAAAACAGAACTTCACAAAGTTAAGTTTTACAAGGAAAAAAATTCTGCAGGCACTTTTATTTCCCTATCAGACCAAAGTGAAGCAAACCTCACCATGTTTCAGACACACTTCTGAGCCAGACAACAAATATTTCGTGAAGGGACATTCTTTACATTTTTCCATGTTAAGAAAAAGATTTTTTAAGTCTTTGTGATGCCATAAATGAGAGAACTGTAATTTGAAATGAAAGGGAGCAATGAATGATGCCTGTGGTTCCCTGTATCTCTGTACATCCATAGGCCCTGAAGTGGACACGAACAAGAAAATTCTGCAGGTGTTAGTCCATGAACCATTGAAATGCTGCTGGTTTCAATGGCTCATAGACTAAGTCATCTTGCTATGGAGCTACTTTAAAACTATTCTGAAACCTTTCACTAAAGCAATACAGATCAGATCCTCGTAACTAATTCATCATATTTTCAGTAAATGCAACAGTTCACCTGCAGTTTGAGATTTTCAGGAGTTCATAATTTCTGTTACCTCATATCCTTCCTACTCCTTATCTCTCTTACCTATTTCACGGTATTCTCTTCCCTCCCCTTGAAGTCTGAGGGTGTTACTCCATAATCACTTACTGAGTGGATATTTACCTTTACAGCTGGCTCCAGTCAGTTTCAACAAACACACTACAGGACACAGCTGAGCTCATCTGCCAAGCTCGTGGCACCTCTATGAAAACATACTTAGGGAAGGAGAGAAAACACCAGGGAAAAAGAACAATGCAGCCAGAGCAGTAGAAAGTGCTCCACAGTGGAACTGGTAATACTCCAGGAGGGACCATAACCCATGGGTAAGTCCAATCAAATACACCCCCAGAGGCGCCGTGACCCACGGATAAGCCCTAACTACAGCCTCTTGAGGACCAATGTCAGAGCAAAGGAAACAAGAACAGAGGAAGGAGCAGCTGTGAATTTCACAGGATGTGAAATTACAAGCAACAGAAAGAAAACACTACACCCGACCTCCTGCATCACCTTTCACATCAGCAAAGGGACTGAGTGTAGCCTGCAGTGATAACAGAGGGAGTGGAGACTGGGAATGAGGAGGGAGAAGTGCCTGAGTGTAATTTAGCCTGGGAAAGGGAGAGAAAACGTGTTTTCCCTAAGTCTTTAAGTGTCTTTGTTTCCATTACCTGAATCAGTTACTACATGTCTATGTTAATTGCCAGTAAATTAAGTCAAACTCCTGAAATTAAGTCTGTTTCGCCTGTGAGGGTGATATGTAACTTCTTTGTCGACCCATGAGTTTTCTTGCTCCCATTCTTCCCACTTTCTCGTCATCATGCAGGGCTGTGGGTGTGGGAGTTAGAGGGGAGAAAATGAGCTGCTGTGTGAGTTCTTGGTTGCCAGCCAGCAGCAACCCACCAACTAAATCATTAATTTACAAATGTTGATATGCTTTCTTCTCTTAAATCACTGTCTGACTTAATTATGTCCATTGTATTTATAAGAGTCAGCTTTAAGTATCCTTAGTCTTTAAAAAAAATGACTACTATACAAAACAGTTTTAAAATGAGTCTATTAAAAATGCTTATGATCTCCTCAGCCCATGTTTTTTCTTCACAGTTAACTTATAAGTTTAGTTTAAAGCAACTTAAACTTTCTATTTAGCTTTACTGCTGTCATCGAAGAAGTAAATCCAACCCCAGAAAAAGAGAAAGAACATGAAAGAAATTGAAGAATTAAATTTATCTGAGTTAAGTTACAATTTTAAAGGAAGTGAAAACAAAAATCTTCAAGACTTCAGTCTGAGCATGTACACTGAAATTATCCATCTGTCTACCAAACAAAAGCACCATCATAATATAGGGCTAACGGAATGCTTATGATTGGAAAAGTATTGGGTTGATAGATACACTTTTCAATGAAGATTTGTTTGGGAAAGGCTCAGATCCAAAGAAGAGGTCCAAATAGTTCTTATCTATTCTTCTGTCCAAATAGAAATGCCTGGCTATAACAGAAATGAAAAGTGTATTTTTAAACGGCGGAAATGCAATGTAAAATGTAACCTATGACTTCAGGTAATTTTCAGTGCATATCTTTAAAGTCTAAGTATGTTTCTTACTTAACTAAATCAAGAATGTTCATATAATTTAAAAATATTTTAAAATAGCAAGTGAATGATATGGTATTCTGGAGGTGTTTCTGTCTTTTTCTCTTTTTTGCAGTGTCAATCATTCTGCTCTTGATACAATATATATATAACAATCTGAGTCAGAGAGATTCAATTTTTAGAGAAAGAGTTACTCTCCCAGTGTAACTTTTTTTCTCTCAATCAGACTCTGCCTTTCTCTGTTCCTGTGAAGTTCAATCTTTATTAGAAAACTGGGGAATGAAAAAGGCCAAATGTCCTGTAAAAATGTATTTATGCAGATGAAAGAACATCAGACTAATATTTCTGAACTTAAACCCTGGCAGCTTGGTGCTTAATGAGACAACTATGCTCAAAGATTTTCTCTCATTCACCATTCAGGCTTTGAAGAAAGTTTTCTGGGTTAGATCCTAAAAAAGAACCTGAAGTGGGGCTTGGTGAGATTTAACAATGAAGCCTAAAGCAGCAACTGAAAAGCCCCTGTTTGGCTGCTATATAACCTCCACAGGTTTGTATGTTTTCTCAGGGGTCAGTCTGGCCACAGGAGCCACGGACTCCTTCCAGAAAGGAGTCAGACTCTCACAGCTAATTATTCACCCTGAATTATCTCTGAAGAAAATTACCTTTCCATTGACTGTGTCAGAAACCTACACAGGGCAGGTCCAGCGAATTGAGGTTAGCTTTTGTGCCTAGATGTGGTTTTGTTCATGCCCTGAGCTCTTTGCATCACTGCAGTTCAGCTTTAGTTCAGGCATAAATTTTCTGTCTACTATTTCTAAAACCTGGTACCTATAGCTGGAATCACAGAATCATAGAATCATTTAGGTTGTAAGGCACATCTTGATATCACCTGGTTCAAGAGGGGTCATCCAGAGCAGGTTGACCAGTATCATGTCCAGTTAGGATCATGTCCGGTTAGGTTTTGAGTATCTCCAAGAATGCAGATTCCACAACCTCCAATCTATTTTCAGCTTAGTTTTGCTTTATTTTCTACTTGTCAGTGTGACTTTTTCTTGAGCTTGGAGGAGATGATCCTTGAATATTAACCAGCTCTGTTGTACCCCTCTTCTCTCTCAGGCTATAACCCACAGTATTCTTCCAAGTAGGTCCCTGAGATCAAAGTTGGCTCTCCTGGAAGTCAGTCCTGCTTTTTGCCCTTCCTCCTTTTAGGATGTTGAACACCACTACTGCAATTGAGGCTGTCTCTGACTTTCACATGCCAACCATTTCTTCTTTGTAAGTATCAGAGCCAGGAAAGATCTTTTCCTTGTTGGCCTCCCAATCACATATGCGAGAAGTAACAATAGGCTAACATACACTGAATAACTCAGCCTGTTTGCTTCTGTTCTCTTCTTGTCTAGGCTGCAGTGATATCCATCTGTTACAGAATCACATAACACTTTGAGCACCTGGATTTAATTTTCTTTTTAATCTGAGGGTTTTCAAGGAACGCATCTAATCTAACCATTTACATACCAACTGATCAACTATTTTTTAAAAGGATGATGTCACCATGATATAATTTCTTTCTCTCTCTTTTCAAAGAACAAACTTTATTCCAGTCTTCAAAAGGATAGCTGGAAGTCATTGTCCCTTAGAAAGGAGTAGTCTCAGGAGATGGCCAGTCAAAGAACATTTGTAAATTCACATTCTAATTTATAACCATTTATGTCTCTAATTAGGCTTTTAAATTACCCATTGAAATTCTTTCCTCTTCTGTATCTATTCTGGAGCTAGCACAATGACCAGTCTTAAACAGGCAGTCAACAAATTAAATGTAATTAACTAGCGCTATTGTGGAAAGTAAAGCTAAGATAAAAGTTATTTAAAAATAATGTTGGCATTAAATAATGAGATCCATAGGAGTGTTTTTTGAAAAGAATGAGGCATGCTTTAGCAAATTTGGAAAGAGAGGGATGCTTATTATTTATCTATATCTGAACCAATCACCCAACACGCTTAACAAAAAACAGAGAGGTAAAGCAATTTTTAAGGAGTGATTCATCTGACCTTATCTGGGAAACTACGTTAAGAGGTGGTGAGGTGCATTCTAGAAATGCTTGTTTTTCTCCATTGTCTATAAAGGGAATATACACAGTTGGCTCAGGCATCAGCATCTGTATTACAGATGCCTATATGAGATCACATGGGTCCTGTGCTGCATGTATCAATGAGGTACTTTCAGCATCTGAAGCAACTCTTAAAATAACTAAAGAATGTAACCTACACCCTTGTGCTGTTGTGTTCTAATGAAGTTTAGTAAGATTTGATGATACTCAGAGCTTCTGCTGTGTAATGGTAGAAAAAAAAATAGCTGAAGGAAATAAAATAATAGGAATTATAATAAAAGATATTGCTTAGGTCTACATGGAAGATGGAGCTGAACAATGGCACTTGTTTTCTCATAGTATTCTATCTGTCTGTGCAAGAATAACAGAAGTAGTAAAAAAAAAAAAAATCCCACTCAAATGCTCTGGTGAATTTGATTTCCTGGAAGAGTCTAAGTAAAATGAAGTATAAAATGTTCACTTTTAAGTAGTTAATAAATAGTTAAATATTAATAGTTAAATGGTTAAATAAATAAATATATAAAAATAGTTGTATAAGTACTTATTAAATAGTTAAGTAAATGTTAAAAAAGCAGCAACAGGTCACCTCCTTTACTAATTGAAGGAAAAATCCAGGAATATGTAAAATATTTTCTTTAATCTGAGGATTGTTCCTGCCAATCCTCTCCATACTGAACACATACTCCATGGGAATTTGCAAACTGTGTATAGGTCAGAAAAGGAAAGAAGAGAAGAAATAACTTTCAGTTACATTAGGAATACTGAACTGAAATACAGCCTCAAAATTGTCTGACTCTCAGATCATCCCTTTTTCTATTATTTTCCATCTTCAAGCATTGTAATATCCAAGCACTTCAGTATTTAAGTATGTGTTATTCTCCCCTGTCATTCCTACAGCATTTGGCTGTCTGTAAATCTGTATTATTTCACAGACAAGGCAGCTTTGTGATGTTAGCAAGAGCTCATTCCAGTTTTTAACTGTCTATTATGTTTTTCCAGGCTTTCCTAGAAGAGACAGTAATAGAATAAGACCACCTGTATACCAATGAAATGTTGTATTCCAATTAAAGTGGGGGTTTTTTTGTGTGTTGGTTAGTTTTTGGGATTTGCTTTTTTTCAGAGTAACAGTCAGTGCTATCTCCAGTGACATATAACTTGCTGTTACAGGGGAGCCTAATCTGGAATGCTGAGTACCCCAAATGGAGTGTAAGATTTTTTTATAGTGACCAATGAGTGCTTGTGAAGTAATCTCAAGTGACAGTGAAGAAACTCTACTACTACAAACTATAGCAAGCCAAAGCAAATCTTCAGTTGAACAATTGACCTCTTCCTTATGATATCTGTATTTCTGCTATTAAACCATATTTTATAAACAAGTAGAGAAAGTCTAAAATCACATCTGGCATAATGCCACCAAGCTGTTTGATAGACAGGGTAACATATTTGGTGGAATCTGTCACCAATATCGTGTGGAAAATTTATATCAGAGACCAAAATGTTTTACAGGATCTAACTTTTAAACTAAACGTCATAGCTTTCTTCTGTTGCACAGTTATTTCTTTAACAGTATACCAAGCTGGTGACTTTTTAACCTTAGAAATGATTCCTGACTATTGCATAAGTACGTCAATAAAAGGAAGTCTATACCTTCAGTCATCTAACCTCTCAGAGAAACATGTTGCATGTTTAAGACTAGTATTACTTACTATTTAATTTCAATGTTTTTTATATTTCTTTTATGATATTTTTGCTTATAGCTAATTAAAGTTGTTAATAATGCTGTTTCATAGTGTTCTACATTATAGATGCAACAATAGTAGATCATGTATTCAGAATACTTTGACACCTGAACATAAAATAGGCTCACCAGTTTTAATTTAAATTTGATTTAAATATTTGCTGCAATATTTCTAAAGGAGATTATCAAATTTTCTATGAGGTTGATGGTTTGTTTTGGGGTTTTTGTTTTTTCTTTTTCAGTATTAATATTTCCAAAGTTAAGAAGATGCTTGGACTTCTATCAAGAAACGATCCATTATAGAGATCTAACATTAGCTTCTCATTTCTTCATATTTCACCCACTAAGTACTGTAGCTCCACACACATATATTCTACAGGTATGATGTACATACCAGAAAAAGATCTTGGGCACAGAGTTAAATATGTGTACATCATGGAGGGCCTACAGCATGACTGAGTGGAAGAAGAATTGTTTGTTAATATTCTTTACTTATACAGGGCATGGGTGGAAGGATTCCTAGGGCAGCTTCTCTGCACTTCCACCCATGCCTGATGGACTGTGCAGTACTTTCCTCTGTGTAGTAGATAAAAAGCACTATATTCACTGGACTGGGGAAACAAAATACCTACTTTGAGAAAGTGTCTGCTAGACTGTTGTCCAGAACTACTGTTTCCCATCTTCCTAGATTTTCAAGAGCACTCTTCACTTACAAGCAAGAAAAGTTTTTGCTTTTCACTCGTTCCTCCCCCCTGCCCAGCTGTAGTCTATGTCCCCCACCACAGGAAACAGCCTTCTTTCTCCTGCCAACCCAGTGAAGCTAGAAGGTGGCATACATTTTAGACTATATATTATATATGTTTAAATGCTTGTTTCACATATCTATGTATTTTAACCATGATGATATATATGTGCTGTTAATTACACATAAAAGTACACAAGGAAATCCACACACATACTAACAAGGTGATTTTATTGTTTGCTCATTTAAAATCAGTTGAATGTGAAAAACAGGTGCTGTCTGTGTTTGAGGATTTTTAATATTTCTCTTTCATTGTTTCTGTCTGAGGAAATCCATAATGGCATGTGAATATTTTTTAAAAAACAGAAGATAAATTTTTGAATAAAAAGTAACATTCAGCCATAAAATATCTGTGTAAAGGAGAAAGACAGGGTCCTTCTTGCAAGAGACTATTAAATGTAAACACAATATTATAAACCATGAACTAACACATATTCAGCAGCTTTTTGCAAACACCTATCCTTTGAGGGATAACACATCCCTCAAAGAAATCGCAAGTAAATTCATCATCAACATGTAGCTAAGGATAAAAGGCCCCATGGGCTGCTCTGAAGTCTCCTAGTCCTTTCACATGAATGTAAAATCCCACTGAAATTATGGTTAGTAGTTCAGGTTCCAAACCACTATCACATTTTGCTATTTTTTTGCTACATTGGAAGCACTTTAACAAACAGATTGTTTCTTCATAAATATTAAAAATAAACTGAAGTAATTTCACTTATCAATTCTTGATCCCAAAAGTCTAATCATAATGGTTTGATAAGTTTCTTTTCCTGAGATTGTCTGCAATACAAGTGTTAATTTATCAGGGGTTTCATCACAGCTGAAAAGGAAAGGACGAAAAAATAATAAAAGCCTTTTTGCAGAAAAAACCTGCATGACAATGGACAGAACCATTACATTTTCTTTTACGATTCACAGAATGAACATTCATTGCAGGCAATATTTTGGTTCAAAACAACATCTAAATCAGAGGAGAAAAACAAATTTATTCAATATTTAGACTATATCGAAGTTGGAAATAATAAATAAAAAATGCTAAGTGTATTGACAAAATACATAAAAGGCAAAATATGCAAATCTGGAAATGGAGATTTGTATTATAATAAATGCTGCAAAGCAGAATAAAAGCTGCCACCACAAAAGCAACCACTTCATTATTAGATGCTGTCAGTAACCTCATCAGTAAAGGAACTGGAAAGAGCTCAGTAAAAAAACTTCTGCTTTCTACATAAAGGCAAGCAGTTGGCTTATCAGCCATGTATCAAAACACAGACCCACTTTCCTACTGAAGCTATGAATATTTCTCACTGTATAGCCGCACTGGAGAAAGGCTTCAGCAGTGGCTCTCTAAGAGCTTAGGTCCATGGCCAGACAGAGCCTGGTAAGTGTACAGCTGTGCATTCACAAATGTAAGGTTTCCCAGGGAGGAAAATTTTGTCTAGATGCCCTCCACAGTCGACAAAAAAAGGGTGGATTCCTCCATGAGAAAATTCAGGGCAGGTATCTAGTGTAAGTCTTGTGAGTCACCCAGCAAATTTCATTTTTTGCTGTTTTCTATAGATGGAGCCCAGGTGAAGCTGGTGAAAGAGGATATATGTTTTATGTTTGCTTACTTGCAGTTTACTGTCTTCTATACTCTCAGAAAGATTGTGGGAGCTGAACAGAAACACGATTTTATTCTGCCTTATGCATAACAGGTTAATTCTGCTCTCTTTGAGAGGGACTGAGTTTGCTTGGCTGGGAGGGTATCAGGTAGGGAGAAAGGATCTGGCATACAGACTGGTCTCAATAGCTGAGGAAAGAAGTGATCTAGTGATTTGAGAGAACTGCATAGAGTTTGATTGACTCAGGAAGTTACTGAAAACTGCCAATTAGAAAGTCAGTCTGCAAGAAAACTCCTGACTTTGCAGCTGTAGCAGGCAAGAGATAAGACCTTCCCAGAAGAGACGAGTTTTCTCATTGAAAGTGATTACTTTGCTCTTTGATCACAACTTTAGAGACCGCTGCAGTGGTCTCCTGCATTATGGAGCAGGTATAACAGTTCTTTAAATTCCTGCTCATCTTGTGACCCATTACCACTCCCTGAGCACCTAACTTCTTCACTGAAACCTAAAGTTAAGGAGCACCAGGTCATGAGCTTGACATTTTTTAGATTTTAACTTGCTCTCGCACAAACGATTTTCCTGCACGGATATTCATTACATACGGCTTTATACAGCTTCAGTCCTGGCTAACATTATCCTGATGTACAAGTATTTGTGTTTTGAATTGTGTCCTGTGTCCTACAGGAAACAGCAAACCATGAATCACAACTTGCATACAAGGTTAACATCTTCCTTTTTTTCAGGCAACTCACTTAAAATGCAATGATGTTTCTTGAAACTGTTATTCTGATCCCCGAACTATAATTCTCAATCAGTGTTAGTCTTTAAGCACCTAGGGGAAGACAGTCATAAAATCATTGAAAATCTATTGACCACACTAAATAGTATGTCCTGATATATTTAGTGAATATAGTGAATATTTAATAACTATTCTTGCTTTCTACATTCTTACAAGAAAGTAGGTGTTCTGAATGCTCAGACATATATTAAATTATAATGTTCTTTCTACATACTGTGATCCTGAAGCTGTTCATACTAAATTAAATGAAAACAATATTATACTTCACATATTTTTAAATGGATATATTATTTCTGGTAACATATACCAAAAAAAGAAAAACAAACAAACAAACAAACAAGCAAAAACCAGAGAGTGAGTCTAATAAGTAAATATTTTTAAAGGAGCATCTTTTGCCTTTGTAGTGTGTTCCTTCTTTTCTCATACTATAAGGCCTAAATTTAGAAAGGTGAGAAAAATACTGCATAACATTTTAAATTGTTACATACTCAGAGATTCCTGCTAAATCTGAGAGTATAATTAGTTTATGTCCCTATAATTAACTTTCATCAATTTATGACACATACTGCTGATGGAGACCAAAGCAAATATAAGAAGATGATGATAGTTTAGTGTCTCAGAAAGTTCCTGCTGTAATGATTTTAATCCTGTTTCTAGACTATTATGTTAAGGACATGAATGAAAAGGTATGCTCAGCATAGCCCACACCATCTACACACCAAGAGATGGGGCAATGTAAAATCCAAGATTAAGGCAATATTTATGGAAGGGAATTGGTTGTCTTACGTGACAAGTTTGTGAGCATAACTTGTAAGAGAAATTATAAAATAGTACAGCTATTTTATAAAACCCCAGACACAAAGTAGAGAGCTAAAATAGCCTCCTGAATGGATTTATATGACGAAACACTGCTGCACAGATGAAGACAGTATTTGCTTTTAGGTAATGAAAAAATAAAGTAAGTTAAATCTTGATTTGCTATGTTTTGCTTGGTTTTAGGTTTTCCCTTACCCTTTAAAGTAATAAAATAAGGAATAGAATATATTCACCCATCTCTTAGAGCAATCATGCAAGCTGACCTAATACCACACTATCTGCTCACAAATCAATGGCAAATGGAGTTCAAGTTAGGATTGCATAGGTGG
>NW_008594087.1:0-18916 GCF_000691845.1 Merops nubicus | reverse complement strand
CAGGATTATTTCTGTAACTATTGATAATAACATTTGTTGCTTTACTCATATATAGGGCCTTGCATCCAAAGGTCACAATATAATTTTGAAATTTGAAAATGGCCTTGAATCTTCCTGAAATTTCTGGTGGTCAGCTGATCTTTGTCTTGTTGAACATGAAAGGTTGTGAAGTTAGAGTCAGAGTTACAGCACTGCCCCTGACCAGAGCGAGTCAACCAAATGTACTGTAGAACTTTTCTGAAAAGTTCTTTTTCCTATGATTTTATCCTTTCATCTTCTCCTTTACATATAAACATTTCACCAAAGATATGTCTCTCATTTCCTGCTTCTCAGGTATTTAAACCTTACTCTCAATTCCACATTTGCAAATGAGAAAGTACTCAGTCCCCTGTTATTGTCCCCCTTTTTAGATCTTTCTTCTTCTTTCATTTCATCACTCTGATAGCTCAGAGAATTCTGCCTGACTGGCTGTAAGCTGGAGGCAATGATAGAACTTCCACAACAGAAGTGCCATGCTTTTTCTCATCCAAGTTTTTTTTTTTTTAAAAAAGAAGAAAAATATTTTTATCACTAAGGCAGGCAGGAATATTCAAGCTAAAAAATGTTTCCCAAACTGGAAATATCTTGTTCATGTTTTTGTTTAAATAGTGTGAAACCATTCCTAAATTAAAAAAATGCACTGACTCTTGTGACACAAGTAAGAAGTAGTTTTGACAGAGACTTCCTTAGACAGCTAGAGATGAATTAGATGGACCTCTTCTAATTTTGTGTCTTTAGCTAGGTTGCTGAAGTTGGAAGCCTGTTCACCTTAAGCTCCTTCTATCATTAGTGCAAAAAGATATTAATTTACAAAAAATGAGTCAGATTGTGTAAGATATGAATCATTCTGTCAAGATGTCATTTAACAACCATAACAACAAACAAGACAATCACAAAATATTTACAATATAAAGATGTATGGCAACAGTGCAGATAAACAGGGATTACACAGGGTGGATTGAAAGTTTGGATGTACTGGTCTGGAGAAGTCCTGCCTGACAAGTATAGTTTCCTGCTTTTCTTCAGGAATCACAGAATCACAGAATGTTAAGGGCTGGAAGGGACCTTGAAAGATCATCTAGTTCAACACCCCTGCCAGAGCAGGACCACCTAGAGCAGGTCGCATAGGAATGTGTCCAGGTGGGTTTTAAATGTCTCCTGTTCCAGTGCTCTGTCACCTTCACTATGAAAAAGTTTTTCCTTACATTTCTGCAGAACTTCTTATGTTCCAGCTTGCACCCATTGCCCCTTGTCCTGTCATTGAACATCAGAGACAGGATCCTGGCTCCATTCTTCTGACACTCACCCTTTACATATTTATAAGCATTAATGAGGTCTTAAAGAGGTTTTTCTTAAAGAAAAGTACTTAGTTAAAAGAGCCATACTTAAAAGTTCTCTTACTAAATTGTTGGTCAATATAATGGAATTTATAATTTCAGACAACAGTGACAATATCTTGAGTCACTGAGGGCTGCACTATATAGAACAGAAACAACCAATCAGCCTGGGAGTGCTGTATGTAACCATGTCTTGGTCAAGTTCTCCTGAGGAATTCACCTTGTCTCAGAGAATAACATCTTTGCTGAGCTGCTGCTTCACATTCTGCAGAATGTGGAATTCTTGTGGGTAGTGATGCAATTAATTACCAGTACAATTAGAAAGGAAAATCTCAGTCTCCCAGAGAGTTGCTTTAACATGCCAGTTCCTTGCAACAACCTTTATCTGACTTTCACTAGGTATTGTATTTCACTATTTTAAGGCATTGGATTTATTCCACAGCATTTGACTAAAACAAAAAGGTAAAATCATTTAATTCATCTTATCAGTGACGGCTTTTAGAACAAAAAGAAATGAAGCCTAGTGAAGGTATGCCATCATATTTTAAAAGAATGTTAGCATGCAAGTCCTTAAAATTTTCCTCCATCAGGCAAACATGGGAGAAATATCTTTGAATGATTAATGAATTGCTAATGTATTTTCTAGTTCAATGTCTTACGTCCCCTATATAAAAAAGGCAACTCATATAATTGTATGCATGCTTATCCTAGAAATTAAGCATAATTTACAGGATTTGTTTTCATATGGCTGCAATTGGAAGTTTTCTGTGAATATAGTTGTAATATGTGTTGAAATTTTGATGCAGTACTATAGGAAAAAATTTCTTATTCACAATTCAAATGCAGAGTGATACAAACTTTTAAGATAGCAAAGGTATTGTTAAGATTTTTTTTTCATGTTTTAAGTATGGCATCAAGCTTGGACTGGCTGGTTGTTTAGAGGATTTAGCTTCTTTCTAATAAGGTTCCAATCTTTCTTTATAGGCCTTAATGTTTGATTATTTTTTTAATTCAGTTGCTAATGTTTGGAAAAGTCTTGAGATGAAAATGAAAATTGAAACAACCATAAGCACATAATGCACCAAATGATATGTTGTCCTATAAGACATAACCTTCTTTCTGAGATCTGGAACTGGAAGAGTAAGCCAGATATTCATTCAGTCTCTGCATGGGTCTCACACTTACTGGGTATCAGACTGCAGAAAATCTACCATAGAATGAAATAGAGCCAATAGAGGGGAAAATATAAGGTATCAATAAATCTTTGATTGTTGCTTTATCTCAGTATCTGTTAAGTCTGTGTTGTATTACCAGAGACTCTTTTGTTCTTGAGGATCATATATAGACTTAAAGAGTAAACATTTCCCCCTGAGTTGTACCCAATGTAAATAATTTTCTGTTTCCTGGAGGAAAACAATGTCAAAAAATCCTTTTTACCATTATTCATTTTCTTAACTCATTCTTTCAATTCAAATGTCTCTACATTTGTCATTCAAGCTACATAAACTGCATCCTCTAGAGCTTATGTAGGTTTATCTTTACTCAGGACTTTGCAGGAGCAAAGTTGCTACACTTTCAGAAAGTATACTTAGTTAATTCTGATTTCCTGTTTCTTTGGTTTTGGAGACAAAAGCATTTTTATCTTATGAGTAAAGAAACATTTTTATGGCCCTTCAAAAGCCCTTTTGATACATATTCAAAACCTGGAAGCAGGTTTGTCATGAGGTAACTGCTACTGTCATATGGAAAGCAGCTTTTTACAGCACTAGAAGCAAAACAATGAAACTTGAATTGTACATACCAGAGAAAAAAGCTTCTAGTGGTTGAGGAAGAGGGAAAATAAAATTGCAAAGAAACACTGAATTTTTCTAGAGACTATAAGGACAAAGACTGCATTTGGATTACGTTTCAAGGGTCAGTACCCAACAGTACTCAGAATTTCTTACAGCTCAGGATCATGTTAGAGCTCGCATTGCTCATGGACTCACCAGTACAAATCTTGAAACATCTGATTTTCCTTCTATGCTAGGTATGTAAATGATACAAAGTCACTATTATGGTATCTAAGATTTTAGATTATGTCATTTATAATTGAAAAATGAAGCTAATCCACTTAAATGATGACTTTACATCTGTCACTTTATGTTTTAAATATTAAACTAATTTCTGTATTACAATCACACTAGAATTATCTTAGAATACCACCAGAGATTTCTTTTAATGCAGAATAAAGTTGTAAATCTTTTGAAAAGTGTGAGTTGTTTTGAGCACATGTATCCAAATCTATGTCCACTTTAGACATTCGTACTGCAGTCATATTCTGAACGGGCAAGCAGAGAAGTCACTGATGCTCCAAAATGTTCTGAATGATTGAACTAACTATTGACACTATTTCCATGCCAGCTTCCTCTGCAATCTGCAAGAGCTCAGAATATAATATCAGGAACACTGTGCTTTTTTTTTTTTTTTTTTTTTTTTCCTGTGACTTTGAGAGTTATTTTTTTTCATACTAGCTGGTATGGGGCTGTGTTGATAACACAGGGATGGTTTAGTTATTGCTGGGCAGTGCTTAACACAGAGTCAAGGTGTTTTGTGCTTCTGACCCCACCCATCAGCAGGTAGGGTGAGAGTGCACAAGAATTTCGGAGTGAGCATAGCTGGGACAGCTGATCTCATCTGACTAAAGGGATAGTCCATACCATATGACATCATACTCAGCATATAAAGCTGGGAGAAAAAGAAGGAAGTGTGGGACCTTTGTAGTTACGGTGTTTTGCTATGAAGGAGCCCTGCTGCACTGGAGATGGCTGAACACCTGCCTGACAGTGAGAGTGGCGAATGAGTTCCTTATTTTGCTTTGTTTTTGCCAAAAGCTTTTGCTTTACTTGTTAAACTTTCTTTATTTCAACACACAAGTTTTCTCACTTTTACTCTTCCAATTCTCTCCCCCATCCCACCAGCAGGGAGTGAGCGAGTGGCTGGGGGGTGATTAGTTGTCTGCTGGGGCTAAACCATGACAAAAATTGATTTTGTGTTGATTATGAATATCTGGTTGTGCCTGCTACTTGATTTAATCACTGCACTGAATCACATGATTGCCTTCAGGAAGATGCCATAGAAATGAGTCAATTAATATAAATGACCATGGACTTTGTAGGTGTTCTAGAATATTAAATGAGCAAGCTGGTATAAAATACCAACTGGCAGCCTTTTTAAAGCTTCTCTAAGGCTATTTTGAACTCTCCTTGATGTTTATTTTTCTAGTTGATAGATTATGTTGTTGCCTATTGCAGTGAGTAATGATGGATACAGGGATAACTATTTGAATGTGGTGCCTGGCAATTTGTCATAGTTTTACACATTTTGGGGTTCTATTGCTTTCAAAATTTTCTCATCTCATTTGAACAGGAAAATAAATAAATTCTAAGATAATTTTTTTTGAGACAATGCTCTTTTTAATTGGCTGCTTTTTAACAGTTTAAGCTCCTACATCAGTCTGACAGAAGTGAATTTACTTTTACTCTGTTTAGTGCCTGTGAAATGTGTGTTATTTTGTCCTATTTTGCATAAAAGCTGTGGTTTAGGGTTTTGATTGTTTATTCTCTGCATCAGAGAGGAAAAAGGAAGGTCTGTCATCTGTGTATGAAACTCTATTTCTGTATCGATATAGGTATCAACATTAATAGCTATATAGAAACTCTATATTCTCTGACTCAGACAAAGTTATACTTTGGCTTCATAATACTAAAAAGACTAGGTCAGTCTGGCTGCTGACAGACCTCTCCTACCACTGTATCAGCACGCAGCAGCCCTTGCTCTGAGTCATTAGTGAGCTCCTCTGTTCTCTGAAATATACAGATTTATGTGGGATAGTAGAAAATAAATGGGCTTTTGTTAGCAAGGCTCTGGAAGAACAATCTGCTCAAAACCCAGCTAAGCATATAGTAATCAAGAAGCAATATGTCCAACTCATTTTCTGTCCCTCTCCTGTAGTTAACAGGCCCTGCTCTTTGCAAGTAATTAAAGCCCTGTGCCATCATGGGGTTTTAACCTGTGCTCTCTCTCTAGGAATTTTGGCACTTTGAACAGATCAGATTTTGCCAGAGAAAATGACCCACCTTGTTATAGTTAATAGACTCATGGCAGGTGATCTCCTAGGCCACACATTAACACAGTTATAAGAGGTTTAAACATCAAAACAGAGATTGAAATGGTTTAAGTATCAGTTCTACCATTTACTCTGATTTGCTATGAGGCAGTGGAAGATACCTACAATTTTTATGAAGTGTATTTTAAATGGGATAGCCAGGTCACTTAACTTTCTGAATTGTCAGAATTTCTTGAGGTAAAAAATCTAGAAGCAGCTGAACTAACCTGAAAAATCCATTATGAATCTCTGAAATTCATTTTCTGTATCCTGAAGAGAATTCTTCTAAATTTCTTTGAAATTAAATTGTAGAGATTAATCCTTTTCCAGCTCGTACTGTTCTATATATAGGATTATTCCATTACGATTTCAAGCTTTTCTGTAAGAAGACCATTTTTAATTTGCACAGTGAAGAACAATTTACATGTTTTTGCAGATTATGTTTTTTTTACCCAGGAAAATGAATTAATATCCAAAGTGGTTTTATATACTGGAAAAAACGCTAATAGTCACTCATACATAACAGTCTACTCATATTATTTCTGTGTGCTTCAGAACACTTCTACTTATCAAAGTATCATATTATTAAATCGCTGTGGTGAAGTCTAGGAAAAGAAAGTTTGATTTAACTCCGAAAACTGGTTCTTAGCTATGTTCAAACATCCATCACAAAACAGTTTGTTTGAATACCGAGGTTCACATAAAGTCACTTTTTTTTTTTCCCCTCGCATGATTCATTAGTACTTATAAAAGGCAGAAGACCATGGACAGAAACTAATATTCCATCCTGCATTTCTTTCAGAGCTATCACACTGAATACAGCCTATCTCTGAAGCAAGCATGAATGTCGAGGAAATAAAACCTGGTAAAAATGCTAATACTCAAACAAATGAACCATGAAATAATTCTTCCAGCAAACAATAAAAACTCTGAACTGAAGACATATCGGGTTTTCTAGTCTCTTATATTTCCTTTTAGCCTAGATTTCTGGTATTTTCACTGAGATCTTTCTGCAAACTCAGATTGTCTCTCAGCTAGAGAGAATCATAGAATCATTTTGTTTGGAAAAAACAGTTAAGAACATTTGGTCCAGCTGCAAACCTGACACTGCCAAGTCCACCACTAAACTATGTGCCTAAACGTCATGTCTTTTTAATACCTCCAGGGATGGTGACTCAACCACTTCCCTGGGCAGCCTGTACCAGTTCTTGATAACTGGATTGAACTCCATTTACCAAAACTCTATGGTCTACACCACCACCCAGTTTTTTACCCTGCAAAGAATACACAAATCCAAGCCTTGAGCAGCCAGTTTATCCAGGAGGATGCTGTGGGAAGCAGTGTCTAAGGCTTTACTAAAGCCCAAGTAAACAACATGCATAGCCTTTCCTCCATCCACTAAGTGGATTATCTCCTCACAGAAGGAGATCAGGTTACTCAAGCAGGATCTGCGTTTCATAAGCCCATGCTGACTGGGCTTGGTTTCCTGGTTGTCCTGTATGTGCTGCATGATGACACTTAAGATGATCTACACCATAACCTTTCCCAGCACTGAGGTCAGACTGACAGGCCTGTAGTCCCCCAGATCCTCCTGATGACCCTTCTTGTAGATGGGTGTAACGTTTGATAACCTCCAGTCAACTGGGACCTCCTTGATTAGCCCTGACTGCTGATAAATGATGGAAAGTGGCTTGGTGAACACTTCTGCCAGCTCCCTCAGTAAGTACCCTTGGGTGGATCTCATCTGGCTCCATAGATTTGTGTGTGCTTTTTTCAGCAGGTCACTGACCATTTCCCCTTGGATTGTGGAGGTTTTGTTCTGCGCCATGTTCCTGTCTTCCAGCTCAAGGGGCTGGGTAACCTGAATACAATTGGTCTTATCAGGAAAGACTGAGGAAAAGAAGGCTTTAAATACCTCAGCCTTTTCCTCTGCCTTTGTCACTTTATTTCTTTTCACATCCAATAAAGAATGAAGATATTCCTTAGCCCTCCTCTTGTTGCTAATGTATTTAACATTTTTTAATTGCCTTTGACTGCAGTAGCCAAATTAAGTTCTAGCATGGCTTTGTCCCTTCTAATTTTCTTCCTTCATATGACTAATAAAGATTTATGTCTAGCATAGAAAAAAAATTACTTTTAATCAATACATTTGTCAATTACTATTATGGTGTATTTGTCTATTAACCATATCCTAGTTCTTGATTCTGTTCCTTAATGCCAGTAGTTTCTGCTTTCAAAAATTGCTTGAGCTATACACTAAAGTCACTATTTCACAGAATCACAGAATGAATCACAGAATAATTCTATGATTTCCATCATTTCCTCAAGTATGCAAAGTCTCACCCTACAGAAATTGGTCATCATACTTTTTTAAACACTGATATGAAAGTCAGAGACCGCCATCACCAGAGATGAATATCCAGTCTTTCAAGAGCAAATCAAAGTAGTCAGAAGGTAAAGTGTTCATCAGAGTCTACCATTTTCAGCAGAGCTGAATCCAAGCAGTCCAAAGCACATGGAAGAGCAAATGAATGCAAATACATAGAAAGAAAAGTAAAAGGGAAGGCAAGACATGTCATAACAAACAAGTTAGATTATGAAGTTGGTAGGATTTCCAGCATTTGAGCAGCTGGGTGGCAAATGCAAGTTAATGAGATAATCAGAAAGAGACAGCTGAATATAAGAGGAACAAGGCACTTTGGGAGAGAATTGCCCAGGGAAATATGAAATAGGTAGAACTGCTTGTGAAGTAACACATTCATGAGCATGAAAAAAGATCAGATTTAAATTCTCTGTGACATTCACAAAAGTGAAATTTTCGAAAGGAGAAATGGGCTTTTGCTCCAATGGAATTTCAGCAGGTTCTGGGTATGTCATTGCTCTGGGTCGCCTTTGAAAAACTCTCCACACTTTTATACTATTTTAGACACTTTCTTATAACTTAGCATGGTGTCTATATTTGATCATTCTCTTTATATAGTTGTATACAATTTTAGGTCTAATGATGTAAGTGGATTATTTTCATTATTTTTATATTAGTATCACTGAGGAAACAATCATGAGTAGTGTTTAGTCTACTGGTTTGTGAGAAGTGTACTCAGTTATCTTTAATATTAACCCTTGTTCTTAAAATTAGATTTGAGGGCTAGTATGTGGAAATTTTAATGAAACACTGGAAATGATTTTGGAATTAGGATTTTACTAATGACAGTTGCACAATAAAAGAAAAACATAAATCGCTATAGATTTCTATGGTATGCATGCAACAGTAGAAGTATTATGCACTCCTATAAAGACCAAAAGTATATAAATATGAGCAAAATTAAATTAACTGATGGATGATATATAAAAAAAGAATCCTTTAAAGTAAAATCTCCAGGCTATGAACATGACAACAAAGGTAGTGCTATTTAAATACATACATAAATAGACAGATAAATAAATAGATTCGCATCTACTGTCACCCATGTTGTTGTGAAATTTTACCTCTATAGCACATTAATAATTAGAATACAACTATATAATTATTACCATCATATAAAAACAGAAATAGTAGAAAATGTAGAATGGATGTTTTATGAAATACTTCAGCATTTAATGATATAATTATATATTTCAAAAATATAATAACTATGTTTTATATATATATATAAAACTATGGGGTTTATATATATATAAATAAAACCATGTTATTGAATTATTTACTGAAATACTTCACTTGTCAAATTCCAAACCCTTTTGGAAAACCTTACACTTTCTGAGGAAAACAGAGATTTCTGGCCCCATTTGTCCAGTCTGGGGAGACAGGCAGCATTTTGCCAGCTTTTATTTCCAGGGTTCTCAGTGTTTTGTTGCTGTTTCACCACTCCAGCATGGGTCTGACTCATATCTTGAACTCATTCTGCCCTGCCCAGGACCAATGCCCTAATCAAAAGATGCAGGTTGCGTATCCAGGATTTTTAGACATCTGGACCTATCCATGCCAATACCACACAGTGCTGAGATCCTCACTAAGATAGCTACAGAGCCAGAAACAAAGTGTTTGCAGCGTATATAGTTCTGCTTTAAGATAGCCCAAACATTTTCTAGACAGAGGTGCAATGCCTGCATGGTAGTGCGAGTGTGGCAAACTGACATGCAGGTTGTTTTGCATCCTACTTCACTGAAGAGCATAGGTGTGCAACATGCCTCTAAGCTCATTTTATGGGCACTTAAAGTGCAAGAATGATATACCTTTGCCAAATGCACAAACACAACTACAATATTGTTACCAAGCCAGTGATGACCTGAAGAAAGCTCTCTAAGTCTCTTGCTAAAATTCAGTGAATGCCCTGAAAGGCACATTATGATCACAGAATCGTGGAATTATTAAGGTTGAAAAAGACCTCTAAGTTCATCAAGTCTGACCAGCAACCCAACACTACCATGACCACTAAGCCAAGTCCCAAAGTACTAGGTCTACACATTTTTTTAACACCTCCAGGGATGGAGACTCCACCACCTCCTTGGGCAGCCTGTTCCAATGCCTCACCGCTCTTTCAGTAAAGAAATTCTTCCTAATATGTAATATTCTAGTTGGTACAGCTGGCTAATGCAACCAAAAATCCTGTTACTTTAACCCTCCAAGGACTTTTCTTCCTTACTGTTACCTCACTGGACCCTCCAATGTAGAGTTAGTACCTATGTGTGTAACTCTGGGTTAACCGTTTTTTTGTTCCCCCCAATATATATACTTTGTAAAGCAAAATCCAGCATTTGTTGAGGGTAATAGGTGTGGGGAAACATCCAGTCCACTTACATTACCATGGGTGACAGGGATACATTATTAATTACATTATTATTTTTTCACATGTTGTTTAACTAAGACATATAGACTAATGGAATCACAGCTAGAGTAGAAGATTAGTGCTGGTAGAGCACCAAATATTGTCAAATGTATGGGCTAAAATAAAGAAGCTGTTTTGGTTATTGTGCGTTATTTTCATGTATTGCAACTCACAATGTGATTTGGAACAAACTATTCTGATTTCTGAATACTATGGGGATTATCATGCCTTAAACTACTGCAAATCATCATTTTATATGAAATATTAAATCTGCTATTTTTGTTGAGATAAGTTTGCCAAGAGTATGTTATAGATAGTAACGCCTGTACTTTCAATTTGAGCCAGTATCTCAGAAAGTTTAATGTATCTAAAATGGGAGTGTGCCCAGTTATAGACCTTCCCTATAAACCGGGAGACAATGCCAGGTTGATATTCATGATCATTTCCCTCTGGAAACTCTGAGTCAGTTACCTAGGCTGTGTTAAGCAGAACTACAATGATATATGCCAGCTGCTGATCTGGATAACTTTAAATAGCATTCTGTATCCTGTAGAACTTCTTATTCAAGATTTTCTTAGAGGTTAGCGTATAACCAGTGCAGCTTTTTATCATGATTTGAGACAACGTTGACAGTTCATAATTTGGGGAGGTAAAACAAAAAGCATAGTTAGGGTTTTTCTTTCACTTTCAGAGTTTTCGTTTCCCTCAGAAGAATCTGGAGTATATTCATTTTTGTGCCATTTTTGTATGTAATGGACAGCTATCATTGTAATAAATAGTTAATTCCCTTTGAACTTCTATTTATCTTATATGTGTCATTTAGTTGTGAATTTATTCCTCATTCTGCTGTTAAGCGGTCCCAAAATTGTTCACTGGAAAGTTGCTCTTTCACTTATCCATGTATCCCAATAACTGGTAATGAATTATATATTATTATGCTTTTTTATTATTTCATTTGGGAGCTCTTAAGTCATTTTTGAATATATAAATCAATAATTATCAGCAAACAAAGCACATTAAGAATTTGTACATCATTAAGAATACAACTGAAATAGAAAATCTGCACTGTGACCAAGCATTTTCAGTAGAGAAGTGTGTTTGATCTGAGTTAAGGTGGTATCTTACGATTAAGTGATGTAGTTTTTCTGTTCAAAATTTTCTGGGCAAAATTCTCACATATTACTGTAATAGGACTGATTCTTGGGAGTAAATACAATTTTGCCTCTGATCTACTACCTTATCTTGCTGAACATTCTCTATCATTACTTCACATTGCTTTATAATATGACTAACACTGTATACTCAAGCTACTGAATCATACTCAGACTTGATCCCTGTTTGGCTCATTCACAAGGAAATACTTATACATATTGGGCACGCTCCCTAGCTATTTGATTTATCTTATTTTTGTGTGCCAAGATGTTCTGTTTTATTACCTGAGCTTTACATATCTAGTTTTGGTTATAAAGTAGGTACTATGTTAGCCATCGGCACTTTCCATTTTGTTACAATTAACTTTACATGCTTTTTTGGCCCTATTTTGTTTCTTCTATTTTTTCAACTTGCCTTTGTTCTTAACAAAGTGTCTCTAGAGCATTAAAAAGTTGCTGTATTTATCAGGTTTCACTGAGGCATTCAAACATTTCTTGCTGTAAAGTATTGTTATTGCAGTATCAAGCTATCTAGATGAGCATGACAAATGACAGCAGGTTGGCTTTATTAATGTTAATCACTTGGTGATTTACAAGTGAAGATATAGTAATCAAAATTATTGCATTAATTGTTCCATTAAACAATGTGAACTTTGAATGTACTGGTTTCGAATGCCCTGGAGAGGTGTCATTACAGTTATATTAATTGTGACATGACATCTATTTCAGATGTGCTAAAAGTCTAGAAAAAAAATAAGTAATTTAAAGGTTAATTGTCTCCTGTCAGCAATTAATGACCAATAACAAACTGAAAATTACCTCAGACAAAACTCAGAGCAGGCCAATAGCAACAGAGACTGTTGGACTTCCTGTGGCTTTAAGCAATGTTAAAGCCAGGCGTGACTGAGGTTTGGAGACAGTTGCATGCACCTCTAACACCAGTGATGGTCTGCTGCTGCCTTGTTGGTGTCCATTTTGGTCCAGTCAGAACTCTTCCATACAGAGGAAGCCTCAGCTGAGACCTGTTGGGTTACAATCAGATAAAAGAAGAATCAACAAAGCAGTGGGCAGATTACCTGCATTTTATGGGATCAGAAACGTTTTTAAATCTAAAAAGTTGTTTGAATTTTGTGGGACCAGAAAAGGAATCTGTTTTAGCAATGAACTAGCAAACACGTTCAAATGCAAATTTCCAAGTTTTCTTATCACAATATGCAAGCATATAACTAAATTGTAATTGGTATATGCCATTACCATGAAATAAGAGAGGCTGACTGTGAGCAGTATGTAGATTTAAACATTGGAAGATGGGACTGCTACATATAAAAGAACATACTAGAACAAGCTAACTACCTTAACAGAGCAAAGACAAGCAAGACAGATTTAGTAAGGTCGTGTTTTACAAGGCAAAAGCACTTCTGCAAATACACCACTTGTGACTGTTCCTCTCCTGATCTAAAATGGGTTGCTGCCTCTCATTTCTATCAAAATGTCATCCAGACCAGGGGTAAAGCATGAGCATCTAAGATATTGCTTCTGCCATTACATAACACAGCAATGCACATTGGATGAAGCTCTAAAGAACTATAGTGCACTCTTAGGCTGAATAATGTTAATGGGATTGTCTTTAGTAGTGTAAAGTTTCCACCCGTAAAAGTCTGTGAACAGAGGAGTGCAAGTGGAGAATCACAGAACAGTTTTCTAAAAATACTATGCTGAAACATTTTCCATAATGTTATAACGACCAGTAAATATGTAACAGAACAGCATCTCACTTCCACAGATTTAGTGAGACCACATCCCATATTTCATGTTCATTTTGAAATGCTGAAAACATCTCTGTCATCTTTTTGACGGGCAGCTTTTATCAGAATAGCTCAAAAATTTTAGAGAACAACCTGTCCCTGTTACCTGTTTGTTGATTCAAACCATGTTCCAGAGGTAAATTTAGACATCAAGAAGAACACTGGAATGAGATACAGAATCAGCAGCTTATATTTTCCAGTAGGATCCTTCATATTTCTTCTCAAAAGATATGTTCATCTTATTCATGATTTTTCCGTTCAGTTATGAAACACAAGCTGCTTACCTCCTATGTATTCACTTTGTATCAATAAGAACTTTAATAGTGTAGGGATTCAATTTGAAAGATAAATGATTTTGCAGTGCAGCTTGATGAGGGAGAGAGACTAGATACACTAGCTCATCTATTGTTTTCACGAGCTTTAGGAAGGCAATAAATGAAAATTAGGCAGAATCTTTTAGTTGTATGGGGTATTCACATTTCAGGTTTCATGTGCTCTTGACACTATGAATGTGGTAACAGATCTCAGTAGTTTAATTTGAATTCTGTGATTTTTATGCTTACATTTTAAAAAGGTTACCAAGTCTAGATGTATGTTTCTGTAGTCTGTAAATAAAGGTAAATAAAACATTCTATTGATGATGTCAGCTTTATATCAATTTACATATATGCTATGGTAAATTTATATTTCTAAATAACGTCTGAGTTGTTGATGTTTACAGTCTAGCTGGTAGAAAGCATACAGGAAAAGAAACAGGATACAAAGCAGAATTATGAAAAATATACTAAAAAGCCTTAGAGATAGAAGTCCTAACTTCAGAAGTTGGCAGCTAAGTTTTCCTATCACTCAGGCTTATTTCTACATTCCTTTTTTTTATGAAGTTTAATTGACTAAAATCATTTTGACTGTTGATGGATGAGCATGCACACATAAAGACAGTAAAAACTTACTGATGATTAATTAACTGATGATAGCATTCTCAACAAATAAGAAAGTTGCATGCGTTAAATTGTGTTCTTAGTTCTGTCCAGTTGTAATGACTGGTTGTGTAATCCTGTGAAAGTAGAAATATGTCAGGAACAGAGAATTATATTTTTTAAGGGAATTTAAATCTGTAGTGCTGCCAATGTGTTCTCAAAAGTGTTGAGAGTTGTGAACTTTGAATAGACTAAGACCAGATGTGCAAAGGAATTTGCAATACTGAAACCTGCCTGTGCTGCAGGTTAAGTGCTGTTATACAAGGCATAGCAGGAGAAATGTATCCAAGACAGGAATTCAGTCAGATCATCAAAATGGACAAGGAACCTTATAAAGTCCTGACAAGTTGTCAAGAAGAAACATTATGATTCAAACTATACTAATCTCTCCAAAAGAGTATGTGTAAGAATCCTAAATCCATCCATTGAATCTGTTCCATTTTGTACAAACACTTTTTTTTTTTTCTTTAAACAAGGACTTACTCCATATATTCACATAAATGTCCTACCCATTAGAATCTGGAAGCTCGGTCTTCCTAATACAAATAAATATGACTTCTACACATTCAAGCCTCTTCAGCCGTGAAAATGCAAAGACACTCACACCAAAGCACACAATGACATTGTGGTAAGCAACTATATGCCATTATCTGAGGTTACCTGCATGTTGCAGACTCACCTGGTCATTGTCAGATATCAAATAATTTAGAGATCTGAGCTGGGCTCTTCCACATGCTAAGATAATAAATTAGCCATTGGTTGATGAGGACTCACACATCAGTTTAAATATTTTGTTCTTTGTAGTCTTTTACAGAGGTTGAGACTTTCTGAACAAGTACCTAAGGCAATACAATACGAAGAATAACTTGCCAGAAAATTCTATAACACCTAAAGCAGCTAATTTACTTTATTTTTACTTTTTTCCTTTCCTTTCCTTTCCTTTCCTTTCCTTTCCTTTCCTTTCCTTTCCTTTCCTTTCCTTTCTTTCCCTTTATTTTTATTTTTACTTTTACTTTTACTTTTACTTTATTTAATTTATTTAGGTTTACTGGTTTCCAACAAAATCTCTGTCACATGCCCATGGAAACAGAGTTTTTTTGAGGCATACAGGCTTTTCATTGCAGCAGCAAATCCAGCCAGTGGATAATACAGGTGCCTGAAGAGTATATTTGGAGCCACCTCTTAATTCTATGATTCTCCAGAACTCCCTCAGTGTCACAAAAGAGAACTATTTGTATCCTGATGGCAAAAGATGGTAACTTGTTTGTTAATTAAATCTATATTTACAAGCAAACTGAGAAGCATTAAGGGAACCACGAGACTGTGCTGACATGGCTTTTAAACTGAAGGCCTCTCAGTTGTGTCCCAGTTCCACAATAGGACAGGATATGAGCATGCACCTTTCTCACAGTCTTACTTTGTTTCCTGCTCTTATTTCTTCTCTATACAAAGGAAACCAGGGCATACAAGTCCAGAGCAAGTGGCAATATGGTCCAAAAGCCTTCTTGGTACAGGCATTAGAAGCCTGGGTAGTTACATACACCATGAAATACTTAGCATCTTGAAGAAAGAAGCTCTACTTCTGTTATGCAGTCTCATTTATTCTGTGAGAAGCAGTTCTTATTGAGTACTTAGTACTGACAGAAAGCTTTCTTCTGGAAGCCATGCCCCCTTGACCTCAATAAGCCTGTGGAAAGCAGTTTCTTCACTGTGTACTGGTAGGCTAACACGAGAAATTCACTTCTGCAATAAATATCTTAAATGCTAACTATTTCCCAGCCTGGTTTCCTGCAAAAGATTTCCTTAAGAAATGGCTACAGAATCAAGTGCATCCTCTGTAGTTGTGAGTGCTGAATCCCATTTTAACCTGTATGCGAATCACAGTCTCTGTTCAATATCCTGCATTCTCTTCATTCACACTTGCTTCTCTAAAGAAGTTCTTATGAATCTTTGCTATTTCAGTCACATTGTTATAGCTTGTTCAGAATTCAATGGTATCCACACCACAGTATGCCATATATTGTGTGAAAGTTCTCTAAAACACAGTCTGTTCCTTTTAAAGTATCTGCCATAATTTTCCACTGTAGATGCTGTCAAAGCTAAGTTAGACAGCGTATTATTTGTTACAACATCTTATTTCAAAATATACCAAGAATATGCAGCTAAAGCAAATGTAAATAGGTCTTGAGGAAGTCGTATTTCCTCCTCATGAAAAGAAGGAGTCAATGTTTTGATATATTTTTGGCAATGAATTCTAAAATCCAGCTCATGAGTACTAAAGAGCTTGTCAGTTTGGGAGCTAATCCATATGCCAAGGAAGTGTTAAAGAAATATGTAGCTCCTCACTTCAGGGAATGACCAGATATGAATAAAACTATCACAAGGAAATCAAGCCCAACTGCCGGTAAGTATAAGGTGAAATTTTAAATCACTTTTGATAGGGTGGAAAAGCAGACAGGGTCATAGTCTAACTGCAGTGCAATGTGCATGGTTAACTTACTGTGGACCAGTTCCCTGGCAGAAGGATTTAAACAGACTGTATATTTGAAATGAATAATCATTTAGAGAAAAGATGTAACTCAAAGTGCAGAGGCATACAGAAATAATTTTTTAAAAACTTTGGAAAAATGTGAACAAGCAATGATTTCATCAGTCACAGGCCTTGGCAGTGGGATCTTCAACACAAGTTTATGTTTCCACTGAAAGCCATCGGGCTGTCTTGTCTACTGGAGAACAGGTAGAGAAACTCAACTATCTCCAAATATACTGTTCAACAACAAAACTTCTCCTCTGCATGGATGATGTATTTATTTAAACCTTTAATACAATATTAGATACAGCTCTCCTTCTTAAGTTCTCAGATCAGGTTGAATTCTTCACTCCTATCAGTGGATGGTACAGTCTTTTAGCATATCTGAAGCTCAAATGATCAAAGAGGGGAAAAAAGCCACCTCCTCCTGCGGTTGCTTTCAGTCTCCTCATGCATGAATAGTTAAATCAGTGCATTGAGAAATAATATTCTACAGGGATGGATGCAGAATTAGCCCCTGTGGTATCACTAGATTTTAATGGGTGATCTGATGCTAACAGCATCAGTTTCTGCCATCTGTTCATAAGAGGACCACTGGCTGTTCAGTGAGCCAGTCTGTTAGTCATGCTAAAAGGAATTTGGATGGCCAAAAATGAATTGTATGAATACCTCCACACAGCAAAACCATCAGTGAAGTAAATAATTAAAGACAGGAAAAAATAGAGAATCAGAGTAATAAAATTATTTAAATACTTAGAGGACTAGTTCCATTTTCTCAGCTCTTTTGATTTAAAGATCTAAATACCAAGTCCTGTAGTAAACTCACTACAAAGAAATTGTCCAATAAATATAGACATTTTTACAAAACCAATCCTTTTACAAATACATTTGTTTATTTCAGAATCAGTCTAAGCAACATCTGCATATTTTTACCACTTATAGTTTGTTTTGAACTAATGATCTCACACATATCTTGTTCTGCATAATTTCTAATATATATTTTGTTGTATTATTCCTGATTCCTAATAAAATGGGAGAAAATTATAATACCAGATGATATAGAAGAACCAGTGATAAAAGTAACAAAAGTACACATTTTAGTACACATTTACGCTTTTATAAAACTATACTTTCTTGTATAAAAAAACTATTCAGGAAAAAAATGTATACAAGAGAGAACATAGTTGTTTAAATATTTATTTTAAAAGCATGGTGTGGTTGAAGAAAATAGTTCTTTTAAATTAAAAGAAATATTTGTACTTACTATGTTGCAATATTTGCCCAGATAGAGTTTTGTAGAAATATATTTCAAAAGAGTTCTGCAGGGTATTAAATAGAGACATGAAGCAAAGATAAAGATTAAAGCTAATCAAAAGCTAAGAGTAACAAAAATCAGGGACATTTAGACAGATTGTTAATTATCTAAGTGTTTAAACATTAATTCCCTGAAGAACAGTCAGGGTTAAAGACATCCCTGAGAAATGTGTCTACTGGAAGGAAAGGATTTTACTCTAAAAGTGTTTATTTGGATTTTCTAATTAGCCATTTAAGCATACTTTAGTTTGAAAGTGGCTACAAATTATTTTGTTATCAACAAGAACATGCCTTTTCAAAATGACCTTAACTACTTCCATTTTTTTTTTTCTAATTAGAGTCTGGGGAAGCATCTATTCCAGACAAGTTTCTACATCAGTACTGAAGCACAGCTAAATTGTTTTCAGCTGTCTTTGTAAGAGCTGAACAAGCTCTAGGCTACTGTCTTGCTCTCCCTGCTTTTATTTATGTCATACTTAACTCCAGCTTATCTAGTCTTCCAGCAATTAAGAATTATATTAAGAAAGTTTGCATGGAAAATTGTTAGAAGTTGAGTAGGAAGATGTGTTCAGCTATTGCTTATTCTCTTAGGCAAAACTCTCACTGTACTGAGCTTAAAAGAGGATTTCTTGGTGATCTTATATCTGAAATGTATCTGGGCTCAAATTTGGCCAGCATTTACTCTACAAGTATATATGGGCATGCAAGTATATCTATTGAGTGCACTGAGTACAGAGGTTAAATAAAAGAGGAAAAACTGCTCATAGGAATAAGGATATAGGGGAGGATT
>NW_008594086.1:19775-28468 GCF_000691845.1 Merops nubicus | reverse complement strand
CCCACACCCCACCCTCCACCCCGGCTGCCTCTGCTTCTCACACAATCTCTGCTTTGTTTACTGGCACATAAATATTTACAATTCAAAGGCAGTATGGTTCCCAGCACAAACAGAAAGGAATATTCCTGAGAGAGTTCAGGGTCTTTACCATATGGATATGGGGCTCTACTCCCCATGCAGAGTCAAACATACTGGGCCGAGGGTCATTTGGTCGGGGAGGAACTAGAACAAGGCAGCAAGGAAAAAGTCCCACAAATAAATAGTTGTGCAGAGAATGTGCCAGATATTACAGTTCAGCCTGGCTCACTGCAAGCCTGATGCAAGCCTCTGTGACCCCTGATGAGCCCTCTGAATCCCGATTGATTTCCTGACATTCCTTGTCTCTCTGCATTACTTCCGATCACAAATCACAGGCTGCTCTGTTCTCCCACCCTGCCAACAAACCCTGCAGCCTGTTAAGTGCCCTGGTGCAGAAGATGTCTCAGCCCCAGCATGTGGGAAAACACTGCTGCATCTTCACTACTTTGCACACTAACCTACGTGCTTTGCACAGTGGCAGCACACAGTCAGTACAGCATCACAGGCCAGGCAACCACGGCACAGAACCCAGCCATGAGCTGCACTCCAGTCAGAAGACAAACACAGACACCACCACCATTTAATCAGAGGGTTCATTTTATTCTTTACAGTGGTTCCATTTTTACCTGCATTGAGAGCACCCTTTGCCCTCTCATTTCACTATTAGTGAATATCACTCACCTTCAGTCTTTGTAGCAGTAAAAATCTTCCTCTCTGACTCTCTCTACATCCTTCTCTCTCCCTCCCTACTGCATAAGAGTCTCAAATCATGTCAACTCCGAGCTTTGGAGGAGCCTGGGCTAAAAAAAGGCTGTGTCTGAATTGCACAGACTGATGTTAAAATTCTCTCTCTCAAACCTGGGTAAATATAGTGGGGCTGGGGAAGTCACAGCCATCTTTCATCTTTCCCTGGGCTCCCCTGGTTACACATGCCAGACAGTAATGGGAGACAGGCATACCCTGCCACAAGCAAGACTGCAGCTGGATCCACCTGTCTTTTAAACTGCATCTGGGATATCTAGAGAGGACAGTTTTGGCATTCTCTGTTCTGGATAAGATGACCATCACCAAATCACAGTTACAGAAGCCAAGAGAGCCTAAACATTGCAAGAAAGGAAGATGTCAGAGGGCTTAGTCAACAGCATTCTGTTGCTGGGTAAGGTCTCTGCTAGCTGCAGCCAATATACTTCAACACACTTTGTCAAAAATACTGAAAGGAAGATGTCAGAGGGCTTAGTCAGCAGCATTCTGTTGCTGGCTAAGGTCTCTGCTGGCTGCAGCAAATATACTTCAACACACATTGTCAAAAATACCTCCTTGTTCCTGATGAACTCTTTCCTGAAGGGGCTCATCCCACAGGCTGAGACACAGGGATGAGCCATCATCCCTATTTAACCAAGATGACCCAACAGACCAACTGGCTGCTTGTGCAATGACCCCAGGAGACCTGAACAGGCCAGGACTCTCACTCAACTGTCTCAAGTTCCCAGCCAGATAACCTTCTCAGCTGTCAGATAACCTGTCTCATGGCTATAGCTGGTGGGAAAAGAAATGCTTGTGGAAGAGAACTATGGCTGAGAAGAAAATCTATTACCTGCAAACCTGAAATCATCTTCTTTGCCTCCTCCATTTCCTTTTCCAAATGGTCCTGTTGTTCCAAAAGCTGTTCCTCCCATGAAATCTCCAAATAAGATCCAGGGTTCCCTGCTTGCCACTCAGGCTGGAAATGAGATTCTATCTCTTCTGGAAGAGAGAACAGCTGAATGTGACCATGGCAGAGAGGAGGCAAGACTTGCAACAGGTAATAATTGCCTGCTGACCACACTATCAGTAACAAACAAGCATGTCTTCCAAACAGTATCAAGGAAGTTGCTCCAAGTGTGAGAAGTATAATCTCAAGGATTTATGCCTCATTCTTTATGCACAGGAAGCTTTCCTGCATACACTTATATCAAAGATAAGCATCCTTCCCATTACTTCATTTTGCTGCATCCGATTCCTCTGTACTGGAGATTTCAAAGCACATCACAGAGGACACTGCACTGCATGTGGTAGAAAACACTTGAGGGGAGAAAAGCAACTGTGGGATTTGAAGAACACGTCTTAGTGTTAGAGGGGACCAAGAACCCACTAAAGTCAACACTGAACAGTATTTCTACTTGCCAAATAACATGGCTTTCTCCAGGTGGACAACACCTAATGCAGAACATGGGCCTGACAAGCCCACATGGATTCACTCTTCAAGGGAATTTTCAATTTTTTTTTTCCAACACAGCCTAATAAAGCTGTGATGGAAGCACATACCCTACAGTGAAAGTTATATATGACCCTTAATCCTTCTCCAGAGCTTTTTATTTCCCAAACATAATTTTTCAAGCCTCAGAAACTGCCATATTACAGCATTATTGTAGTGTGGAAAACTTTGGGACTTAGTTTTTTTTATTAACAGATACTCAGCCTAATTCTCCACATTCACTTCAGTCACTGGGGAACTTTTCAGCAAGCCTATGATGCAAACAAATCCAAATGAAAGCATGAGCTGTAAAACAGTGTCTGCAAGGTACCTGTTTTAGTTTCTGTTTCTTCAGTGTGGATGATCACAAGTCTTTCCTTCTCCTCTGATGGAGCTACAGTGGATTCACTCTTTGCACTATGCACAGGACTGGATGATGTAAGACTGCAGAGGAAAGGAGAAAGTTACTTCTGGTACTCATCAGCATCATACTCATCTAAAATAAAAGTGAAGATGCACACAGGCCTGTTGAAAACCAAGAATTATCTGCATGCTAGAGAAGTGATCAAACCAAGCCAGGCATCTAAGTCTTCCATAACTCAGTGTCATAGCAGGCTAACTGTTAACCTGCACAATGTGCACCTTCCTTTTCCTTAACAGAAGGCAAGTTTGAGACTGCCACCACAAAATCCACAGAGGGGTAAGACCACACTCTGCTCAGAAACAATTTACTGTGAGCCTTATGTTCATACTGCAACCTGAATTAAAAGCAACTCTACCTTGGTTCTCTTACTGCAGCTTTCAGAGGCACCACTTGCCTAACTTAAAATTCCAAGGGCAAAATACTTTTGAAAGTTGATACCACTCACTTATGTTCTTAGGTTAAAACTTCTTGAACGTAATGACATTTTCACTGGAGACATCTCAGCTGACTGAGGTACAAGCAATCTTTCTTCAGAAATTCCTCCTAAAACCATCACCCAGACAACATCAAGAAGTGGCTGAAGCTTACTGACCCATTCAATGTACCTCTGAAGTCGCAGGAACTAATCCCTGCGAGTGTGAGCAGGAGTTAATTTTTCATTCTCCCCAACACAGAAACAAAGGACAGAGAACAAAAACAAAACAGCGTGGAAATAATAAAAGGTTTAGAAAAATAAGATCCTCTGACAGCTCGCCTTCCACATCTTCCCAGCACTGCTGCTGCATATTCCATGGTGCTCTCAGTGAGTCAGAAAAGCCTTGCAATAGAGATGGAAATTACTTGCTAGCAGCTCCCCTGTCATCCACTCCCACGGCCAGCACTGGCCTACTTCTCATTCATATTACAGACCTCCAAACAGTCTATCTAGTCCTCATGGTCCAGACCAAATGAGCTTTCCCCATGTTAAATGAAAAGATGAAAACAACTCACTAAAAGAGAAGAAAAAACATTTTTTTAACTAGGATCTCTAGATCAGGGCTCTCTAGAACTGGGACCACAGCAACAGCTACAGTATTCATTCTTTCCTGCTCAGACAGGGTGTGCATGATTATTAAAGGGGAACAGGCCACTCAGCTTTGCTCAAGGACCTTCCTTCAGGAAGGCAAACTCCATTACAGCAGTCCCTGATTCACTACATTTTGTATACTACATGTAACTACCCCCTGCTCCTCTTTGTCACTCCATAGGTGCACAGCATAAAATTACAATAATTTTTTTGGGAGACCAGAGAGTACTGTTGGGTTTGCATTACATAATAAGGGTCAGAGGAAAGGATAAAACTTTCAAACAGCACAGGTACAAAGAGGAAGCCCAGCTGATGTAACACGTCCAGGAACTCAGGTATCTTACTTCCTTCTAGGAATACATCTCAATATTCCCCCTGCATTTTCTCAGCTGATACTCTGAACATGCCATCATTCTGACAAGTGCATTGCTGGTTCTCATCCATGCACAAGATGAAAGAGTGAGAGCTGTCTTAGGAAAAAAAATAGTAGCAGCTGTTGGGTGAGAAGGTGGTGAAAGTGAGAGAGGGGCAAGAGCACAGAACAGGAAAGGAGAATTAGCAGGACAAAACCCAAGATGATACAGAGCCTAGAAATAACATCCCCCTCTTCTAGAGTCTACTCCTCTTCAGTGCTGAATCCACAGCCCAGAGCAAATACAAAGGAACCCAACTGGGGTGGTTGTTGGGGTTAACTGGCCACTACAGGTCTCCACAACATGCAGTTTTACAGATAATTACTTATGCATTCCTGTATCCACAGTCCCCTCTCCCAGACAGCTTCCCTGTTTTAAAAGGCCAGTGGCTTCACATGGCATCAGCAACAACCTCTCAGACCATGCCAACTAGTGAAGGAGCCACAGAGATGCACTCACAAGGACCAGCAGCACAGGTCAGGTTGCCTCATACATTATATGTCATCAGGTTACTGCTGGAAACATTTCTACATGGTTTATCAGTCATCAAACTCAGAGTACAAAATATCCACTGCTGTAATTTGTTCTTTAAAGTACATAACTCATGATTAAAGCATGCAGAAATAAGTGCTGTGAAATTAAAGCTATTTAAGACACATTTATGATTCCAACTGTTCCACTTTATTCCTTTCACCAGTTGATTTCTTAACCCATATCCTTTCTCCACTGGGTCCCAGAGCTGCCACTGCCTGCACAGCCAAGGCTGTATGGCAACAGCCCCAGTGGTAAGTCTGAATTCTCATAATTTTTAATAAATACCCCATCCCTGCTGTTTCAAATGACAATGGCAACAATCGCTCACCATTTGACCTGCTTCCCTCCCATGATCCCACTTTAACCTTTCTCCTCACAGGATCCGTTTCCCGGGGAGCCTCAGGATGCTGGCTCCAGACATGCCTCAGCCCTTCACATGCTCAGAATTCAGTGCAGAAGATGCCAGCTCCTGTCAAACTACTGGAGAAATATTTGCAAGCCAGACTGCTTCACATTAGCTGAAAGATTCACAGCAGAAACAAAAACCTCAGGGTCTTTGCAAGGAATTGCCAGATGGCAGATGAGCAGCCCACACACAGGTATTTGATTCCAGAATCAGGGATTTCTGCAGCCTGGGTTCTGCTTTTGCTGGTATTCCTCTCGGGTTATTTGTCTCTTGCTGCTGCATTTTGGTCAGCTGCACAGCCAGTCGTTTTCATCACAAGGACTGCAATCTGGTTTGCCAGTGGTGTTTCTCATCCCATTCTGCCCTCTTTAGACTCCGAGCAGCTGCTGCAGATGCCACTGAACAGCCAAGAGAAGGTGCTCCTGCAAGCAGTAGGTTCCCTGCTCCTCCAGGCTCGGATGCAGTCTCTGAAGACAGCATGCAGCACTTCCCAGCCCTCTGCACAGCTTCCTCTTCCTTGCTATCTCCAGCTCCCTCTCCCTCCTGCTGTCACACAGGCTGTGCAAGGCAGAGCCTTTTCTCTGAGACGCCTGGCTCAGAGTGGGGGAGGGAAAGCCAGTGGAAGGGGAGGGAAAAGAGATGGATGGGTGAGGGGCTCTGTGGCCTGGGAATCCGTATGATTTTGGCAAATTTTCCATTAATCATTTCAATTGCCTTTGCTTATTAGAGCTTTTGTCTCTGGGAATTCTGCTATTCAGGCTGTGAGCTCTCTCAGTGAGGAGCTAATGCTGAAATGAAGTGATGCTAGGCAGGAGATGCTGCCCTGGGACAGACACAACAGCAGCACAATTAGATGGGGAGGGTGGCTGCAGTTAATAACCACATCTCAAACTAATAAGACATGCAGCTTGTTCCTCCCAGCCAGTTCTCATAACTAAGCTAGTACATTTCTCTCTGGAAGAAGAGAGAAACAAGCATCTTGTGTTCATCATGACGCCTGGTGTCAGCCAAAGACATTCCCAGGAGCTGGAGGTCAGATTGCTTCCAATTTCTTTGGATAGATCACTTGTGTAAAGATTCTCACCATATTCCATAAGCAATATCACCATTATCATACAGTAAGAGAACTCATGACACTAAAGGGAAAAACAAAGCAGTGATTTAGGATGTGCAAAGCCATTTTTAGCCATCACTGAAGTACAGCTGTATGAGCTGACAACAGTTGTCTGACAACCCATTAGAGGGTAGAAGAACATAAAATACTACAGCTATCTTAAATTGGAGAGTGAGTGGAGGGAGCAGCATGTTTCACTCTGTCCTACTAAGGTCACAGTTCAAGAGTGAACACCAAAGTCTTATGACTTTAGCTATGAAATCCTGTTCCCAAGACCAGAATTTTTACATCTGCCCTGGAATGACTGCTTCAGAAGTACACTCTCCACTGGCAACACACAGAGGCTGTGGTCCAGTACTGGCTCACATGGAGTTCCCACACTCTTCCAAACTTCCATGTCTGTATTTATAAATACAACCTAACAATGACAGACAGAAAACTTTTGGCATAAGTACACACTTGTTATTTTTTTTTTTTTCCTTCTCTGCTGGGCCAAAAAAACCGAATTCTCAGGTACACAGAGGTCTTTGTACTATAGGGCATAGAAGTGGCCTGAGAAATCTTGTGGAGATGTCCTGCCTGCTGATAAAATGGCAGTGGCAATCCATCCTCAGAAAATGAGCCTCCTTTCTCCTGCAAAACTCCAGGGGTGAGAGAGTCAGCGAGTTGAGGCTTCCTCAGGGAGCAGCCCAGGAAGCAGAAGGAGAGAAGAAAGCAGAGTTGGGGCTTACACTGGGGACAGGAAACTGTACCAAAGAACTGCAGCTATGCCCATGCATCTCTGCCTTCTCAGATTAAATAGAGCAAAGCAGTATATCCAGAGGGAGGTCTAACATGTTCTGTTACAGAATGCTTTTTCTTCTGGCTAATTACTTGTCCTCCAGGGAACAGGGAAAGGCTGTCCTTTACTATGAGGCTATCCATGCTGGGATCAGCTCCCCCACTGGAGTACAGCTTCTCTTCAAAAGCCCTTTCAGCTACACTGCCTCTCCTGTATCCACCAAAACAACACAGCCATGTGTCTTCCCTTTCTCTTCCACTGCTCAAGTAAACTGAGGCAAGAGTTTTGACTTCTGCCCCAAAGCAAAGGACAGTAAGTACAAAGAGCCTGTAAGGCACCCATGTAACGTACTGTAACTACCACATGTTGCTCAATGCACAGCTGCAAGTTGTAGCATCTCCTACTGGAAATGTATTATATGCTCCCATTCTAATCAATCCTGCCTTCTACAGGTCCCATTCCTTAGAAAGCCTCCACTTGCACCAGCTTGACCTCACTTAACTTGCAATCAAGAACCCCAGTCAAGGCTAGAGCACATACTTCTCAGGAATCAAGCCCTACTCCAGAGAGGAAAATCACCTCCAGTGGAAACCATACTGAACTCCCACTTTGAGACTTCACAGACATATCCAGGAGAATTTTCAGTAAAACAATTAAATGCTGCACTTTAGATTGAAGGTGGAAGTCTGGGGGATGGAAAGGTTAATTAGACAACTTTAAATCTATACATAGTTAAAGGTGATGGATGAGGGCACAATGGCAATGCAGACAGCTGCAGATCTCCCCCAGCATCATCTATCTGGGTTAAATACTGGTGTGTAAGTGCTGTTCAAATCCACATGCCTGCTCATCTCCATCCCTCTGCAGGGCACAAGGTTTGTTGGTTTAAGTTCCTCTCCTCCACAACTTTTTCCATCAGCTCTGAAATATTCATCCCTTGCATCCTAGCTACTCTGCCCCTTCCTTCCTGTGAAACAGACCACAAACCCCATTTCAGCATCTTACCTGGAGGAACGGGACTCCAGTGGCATGTTCTGCTGCCCCTCATACTGCTGCACCAGTGCCCGGACACTCCAGTAGGGGTTTTCAATCTCCTCATCCATGCTGCTATTTCTGGAGATAAAAATTATAGAATGTGGGAGGCTTTGCCTGAGAGGAGCAAAAACTCTTCTTGTCTTCAACAAAGAGGGTAGGAAAACTAATGAAAGGAACGTAAGGAGGGAACTACTAGAACACTGCCAGTGAAGAAAATTCTATCAGGGAGCTCCATCCCATCTTCTTGGTGTGAGGGGCACATAGGTAAACAGGCTCTCCTCTTTTAAATTCGTCCCTAATTCTGTGACTGGAAAACTACAAAAGCTCTAGGAAGGCAAGGAATAGAATTGGTAAATAGCTCAAGCACTGGCATTTCTGAAAGACTCCTGGCTCAAGGCCTTTACAAGAGAAACCTTTAACATTTAGTTTTTTAACAAAATATACTACTTCAACCTCATTTCCAAACTGCTTCATGGGTACTCCCCTGAGCCAATATAATACAGGCAAGTGACCTTCAGCTCTGTAAATTAAACCCTCAAGAGACCACCTTCTGGTTTCCATTTAAATGTCATTACTATTATTATAATACACATAGCACCTCTTGCAAGT
>NW_008594086.1:0-19757 GCF_000691845.1 Merops nubicus | reverse complement strand
TATGGATCACCTCCCCTATCACCAGAATTCCTCCACCTACATGGTGGGCTGCATCAGCTGACTGAGAGCACACAACACTCTGCCTCTGCCTGTATAGCAGTAAGCATAACACTGGGGTGAAAAGCAGTGTAGAAGACAGAAACTACTTGTACAGTAGGCTCAATGCTGCAGTTCTGGAAGCAACTGCTCCCAGATCTGTAACCAGGACCTGTAATTAAGACCTTACTCTTGTTTCACTTGAAATGAGAATGTCTCCAAGTGAAAGGGCACAGTGATCAGCATGAAATGGGGAAGATGAGGCAGCAGAGTTCCCTCCCCACAAAGAGCTGTTATTTTTCCAAGAAGATAATGGAGATACAGCAGTTAGTTTGCTACCTGGATACCTGCAGTCCTCATCATGAGGCAAGCAGACTAGGTCAGTACTCCCTTTTGTTAGGCCACTATCTAGGTTTCAGTGAGACAGCAGCAGTGTCTCTGTTTGAACAACAGGAGAGCTACCCTCTACCATGAACTGCCAGAATAAAGAGGCACCTGTTTTACAATAACTTGTGTCTGTCTGCTAACAAGGGCTGACCCCACAGGACCAGGGCAAACTCCTTACCTGTGCCTGTGCCGGAGAACATCCCGGCCGGACTGCAGGACATCCTGACGAGCCTCTGCCAGAGCTGCCACTGCCCCCTGGGCCACTGCAGCAGCTGAGCCAGGCCTGTGCCTGGCAGAGGAGGCCAACGAGCTCTTCCCCCCCGTGCCAGCAGGGCTCTGACTCACTGCTCTCCCAGAGCCTGGCTTGAAGTGGGCAGCTAAGGCCAGGATCAGCCTCATGATAGATTTCAAGTTCCCATCAACAATATCTGCAAAATGCAAATAAAGGCAAGGACAATGCCATTAACGTGGTGTCCCACCAGAGCTGCACTTCACCAACAAGCATGGAAACCATCAAATCCAGTGGGACCAGTGGACAAGGACTATGCCAAAAGGACTGCACAACAGAACTGATGCTTAGCTCTGCTTGCTTGGTACAGAGAGCAAACTGACTGCCACCTACAGATCACAAGTTAAAATGCTTTGGAGAGGCTTGAGCCTTCTCCCTACAGCCATTTCCAGCTAACAATCCAGTATGTGACAACACACCATAATTACTGAACACTCCCTGGAAACAGTGCAGCAGTTTCTGGAGACTGCCACTTTACTAGCAATCACTTCAGTTAGTAATGAAATCTGCATTTTTAATACTAAAGACCAGAGAACAGCATGTATTTCCTTAGCAATAGCATCCAGTACTACAAATAGTTGGTAGCACCTTCCAATAGTTAGTCAGTTTTAATAATATCACACTAAGCATTTCCTCCAGCATACAAACCAGCTCAAACACCTTGATGTTAAGTTCACTGCAAAGATTAGCCATTCTTTCAGGCTAGGATTTCTCAAAATGCTAATTTTCTCAACATTTCTAACCTAAATTTACCCTTTTCTAGCTTAAAGCCATTACCCCTCATCCTGTCACTACAAACCCCTGTGAATAGTCCCTCTCTTCCTTTCTTGTAGGCCCCTCTCAGGTACTGGAAGGTTGCTACAAGGTCCCCCTGGAGCCTCCTCTTCTCCAGGCTGAACAGCCCCAACTCCCTCAGCCTGTCCTCACAGCAGAGCTGCTCCAGCACTCTGATCAATTTTGTGGCTCTCCACTGAACATGCTCCAAGAGGTCCATGTCCTTCTTGTGCTAGGGGCTCCAGAGCTGGACACAGACTCCAGGTGAGGTCTCCCCAGGGCAGAGCAGAGGGGCAGGATCACCTCTCTCCATCTGCTGGCCACGCTGCTTTGGATGCAGCCCAGGATTTGATTTGCCTTCTGGGCTGCTGCTGCACATTGGTGGCTCATGTCCAGCTTCTCATTTACTAGTACCCCCAAGTCTTTCTCCAGTGGACTGCTATAGTCACGAGCTCCTAAGAACTTGTAACATTACTGAAAGAAACAGTACAGCCTCCAGCAGCAGTACTGTGCCAACAGTACTCATTACTCTGTATTTAAATACTAAGCTTCTGACCAAGACCTATAAACCAACAGCTTGTACTCTCCTGCTAACAAGGGTCATCTCTTCCATGCAGTCCACCTCAGCATTTTCCCCCTTTCTCATCTGAAGGGCCACACATGATCAGAACTCTATCCTTTTCCAGTACAGTCAGCAAACAGTAAGGATCAGGGCCTGTCTTCTGTCCCATAGATCTACACACACACCCCAGCAGTCCTTGTGATGTCTGACTAAACTATGCCACAGTCGTGTGATTTTGCATATCAAGTCTCCTCCCTACTTACACACCACAGGAAATAGTATCACAGGCTCCCAGGGGACCAGAAATACTTCCCTCACATCACATTTTACAGTAGTAGATTTATAGATCCTTCTAGTGAAGGATTCAGAGCCTGTATTTCTCATTACACCATTATTCAATCTTGGTACTGCTCAGCAGCAGGAGAAAAGGCACTTTAGCTTCTGTGCCCTGTTCTACAAAAGCAGTATCATCCAACCCAAAACCTGTTACTAAACCACAGGAGCAAGAGAACTAAAACTCCCCAAAACCAAATGCATTATCTGTTTGATACAGAGCAAAGACAGAAACAGGCCTTGAGCAGAAGAACCACCTGTAGCAGCTGGTGGGGCACATACCTTTGGCTGATGTCTGATGCATACGGATTTTTTTTGATGCCACAAACTGCAAGACTTTCTCCACATTCTCCCTCATCTCCTGCTGGCTGGTGGGGTTGACCTGAATGCCACTCAGCTTCTCACCAGCTAAAGGAGCAAAATAACTTTATTAGAGAAGAACTGAACCATTTGGTGCTGTCATAGGGATTGCTATAGGTGTAGGGCTTGACCTGATCTCTTTTCTGGGTACTGCAAGAGACAGGGATGCTTCTTGTCCTGCTTATAAGGTCTTACAGGCAGTGTTTGCAGTGCCTCTGAGAGAACACATTTAAGAAGGGGTTAAAAACTCCTGCACAACAGCAACCAGGAAAGAGGAGTGAGACTATGCAAGAGAAAACTCTGCAGACACCAAGGTCAGCGAAAGAGGGTGAGAAGGGTGCTTCAGGCCCAGGAGTAGAAGCAGCTGTAGTGAGGCAGGTTGTCCCCCTGCAGCCCACAGAGGTCCATGCTGGAGCAGATATCCACTCTGCAACCTGTGGAAGACCCCACACCAGAGCAGGTGGATGTGCCCCAAAGGAGGCTGTGACCCTGGGGGAAACCCACAATGGAGCAGGCTCCTGGCAAAACCTGTGGCCACGTGGAGAGGAACCTACCCTGGAAAAGGTGTTCTGGTAGGACCTCTGACTCTGTCAGGGGAGCACACTGGAGCAGTCTGTTCATGAAGGACTAGACCTCATAGAAAGGATCCATGCTGGATCAGTTTGTAAATAACTGCAGCCCATAGGAAGGATTCACATTGGAGAAGCTTCTGGAGGATTGCCTCCCATGCATAGGACCCCACACTGATGCAGGGGAAGAGTATGGGGTGGAAGGAGACAACACAATGAACTGACTGCAACCCCCATCCCCCTGTGCTGCTTGGTGGGAGGAGGCAGGGAATTTGGGAATGAAGTTGAGCCCAGGAAGAAGGGAGTATCTCAACAAGCAGATCACTCTTTCAAAAATGCCACCCACAAACACCATTCCTCTGTGGAGTACATTCTTCTATAACTCCATCCCAGCCTCGTAGGAGTTAATACAGTCCCTGAGAGGTCTGACCACACCAGTTGTAACTGTCTGCTAACACATAAGTACTTTAGCAGAACTGCATTCATTATTTGCTTTGGTTGTTTTCTTTTAAAATCACTCCTTCCCCTGCCACAAGCTCTGCCACCATCATTAACATCTGCCAGTGTGCCTGACAGATGTCAGAGCCAAGACAAGCCTCTTCTACACAGGATCTAAAACTGCAACATGAAAAACAGTGCCATATGGCATTACTGACCTACAATCTCAATCAGCAAGGCAAGAATTACTCCATCTCGGAGATCTTGTCTCAGGTCTTGGACTGGCTTTATTGTTGGCTGCTTCTTCAGCTGGGAATTCACCCAGGCCACATATGCCTGGAGTTGTTGCTGAAAATAGAAAACAGAATGTTTGTACGTCACTGCCATTTCAAGGGCAAGTTGCAAAGCTCTCACTCTTTCATCTTCATGGATCTTATTGTCTTTTGCCCTTGAAAACAACCACCACCAGTCTCACCCCAAAGCCTGTGGTGCACTAACTGACATCACAGCACACTGTGGTGCAGCTCACTCCATGCCAGCACAGGAGAAGCAAGCAGGGAACAGGACTCGTGATCTAAGCACATCTGAGAAGAGAGCTTTACATTTAATCTAGGTTGGTGCCAAACCAATGTTGTCACCCCCTCATTTTTGGTGACAGAATTGGTTCACTCACAGCATTTAGCACCCCATCCACACTATTTTCAGGATCTGAGAGGAAGGAGCATGGCTCTCCCAGCAGGTCATACTGGATGCTGCTTCCTAGAGCTGTGCATGTTGCCACATGGGGAAGATCAGTTAAAATCAGGTCTCTGGTCAGTGTGGGAACCCATCTGGCAATAGGACCTTTCCTGTTCCAGCCCTCTCTCAGTACACTTCCATGGCTAGTAGAAGCATTGGTAACACTGGAAGCCCTTTGGGCAGGGCTGGTGTGCTACAAGGAGGGTAAACAAACCAATCCATTTAGGGGATTATCTCCCTTTTCACTAAGCTTCCCATTATTCTGCCAGTGTAGCAGGTTTTGAGTGTCCATTCCATATTATCTCAGCAGTACCAGAGTTTATGCTTTTACGGCCCATCAAAGTCACAATCTAATCACAGCTTCACTCTTAATTATCCTGACAGAGGAAATCCAGCTACAATCACACCATGGTTTGGTCTGCTGGTTCAGAAAGGTGACTGGACCTGTATTCAATCAGTTCCACTCACTCAGCAGAGAGCTGGAGAGTAGGGCATAAGAGAGGAGCTGGGGAGCTGCCTGATGGCTTTTGCAAAGAGGAAGCAGAAGTGGCAGATGTGATCCATGCTTGCTGGAACAGGCTTGGCCTGTCACATGGATTGGATCTAAATGCTCTTCGTTGGTTGTAATAGCAGTGATACATGTCAGTTTGGCCTGCCCAGTTTCAGATGTCTTTATTTTTACTTAATATGACAAGGCACTAGGGAGAATCAACAAGCCTGGACTTTCTCTTGCACATCTCCTGTGGCAGCTTTCAGAAGAGCAGTGCTCTTTGCTCTTGCCAGCTGCAAAAAGCACCCCACCTCTTGCAACTGTATTTTCTCTGATCATCTGTACACTGAGGCTCAGTCTAATGCCACAGCCAGAGAGACCAGAAGCCTCCTATTACACAGATTCAATAAAGCTTTAATGTATTCAAACAAATAACAGAGAAGAGGTAAGTTAGTTTGTAGTAATACAGCATCATTATAGACATCTCTAGATTCATAACTAAAGATACACCAAATAGGGTTGCAGCTACATCTGCAGTCTATATAATTTAGGGAAAAATTTATAACATTTGTGTTTACCAACTTGTATTTTTCAAATTTTTACAAAGCTCTGAACAGTTACATTGTACTAATTCCACAAGGGAAAAGCTCCTTCCAAACTAAAGGGTTTTTATACAAGTCCATATGATTCTTCCATTCAGACACTTCTGTTTTCACTCAAAGGAAAATTGGATCCTTTCACTAAGCAGTTTGTTTTCTATTTCTTTTTGCTGAACGTTCTTCAAGCACTCATAAGAAAGCATTTCTGGCCAACTTTAAGTCTCTCTTAGAAGCATGAGAAGGTGGACATGATTTAAAAAAAGGTGTACTGGATTTAGAAGTGTCATTTTAAACAATGCTTACTAAAAGGAGAATTCTGATGCCATGGCTATGGGTGTTACCATTAAAGTAATTTCACAACAGTGGCTGCTATAACTCTGCAAATTCACATTAGCAGACAGACTTTGTTGGTTTTGCTTCCCCCCACCACCAAAGCATAAGTTTTTCCTGCAGAAGTTCAGACAGACTGATCAGCATTTCCTGATGCTGAATCCAAGAACTACAACATCTAATGACTTTAGCAGGAGACTTGGATTGCCTCAAAGCTGAAAACTCAGAGTAAGCTGTCACTTCTGGCAGCAGAGGTGAGCAGGTGACTAAACTTACCAAGAAAAAAAAGATATAGAAGTTTAGCAACCCAAAAATGGCAAAGTCATACTAAACGCATGAAAGGACAAAGCCCCCAAGATGCAGGTGACTAAACTTACCAAGAAAAAAAAATATATAGAAGTTTAGCAACCTAAAAATGGCAAAGTCATACTAAATGCATGAAAGGACAAAGCCCCCAAGATGTTCTGCAGAAATCCCAATAGCAATTTTGAAGCTAGTGAATCAAAAATGTTTTGCTTCACCACTCTGTAGCTTCCCCAAGAGCTGGCATGAACTGGGCAACAAGGACATTGTGGGCCCTTCCATAAAGCCCTGTATCTCCAACATAAACAGGAGGCCTTGATCCAGAGCCACAGGTTCAGTTTCAGGAATCAGACCAATTAAAAAAAAAAAAAAATAAAAAATAAGGAAAATGCTTCTCTCACTCCCTCAGAAATCCATTTATTTCAAAATCTCACTTTACAACAGAACCACCCTAAGTACTACCACAGCAATATGATCTGCCTCTTTGACAGACATCTTTCATGGCATCTGTTCTGGAAAGTACTCCAGGTATCATCTTCCAGCACTGAGAAAGATTTGCTAGGATGTATTCTTCCATAAGAAAAGCAGCTCTACACAGCCTGTTCCACCCCACAAAAACACTCCCTTAGCCTGTGCCTGTCCCTTGTCCACAGAAACACACCAGAACAACCACACTTCATCACCATTTGTTGCTGCAGGCATCTCAGCTTAAACAATACGTGTGCCAAATCCAGTCTCACACAGGTATCAGCTCCTTTTAGTCAAGACCACAAGGGGAAGAGAGAGGAGGCTGGGAACAAACAAGGAGGTGGATGACATTTCAGAAGTACTTCTTTTCTTTTCCAAGACTGTCCCCTCTGTGCTTTTTACACTGCTTCCTGTCAACAGAGTAGGACATTGCACTTTACACCTCCTAAATTAACCAAAAGAGACACTAATCCCAGAGGCAAACAAAAACACAACCTGAGTGAAGGATACAGAGTAAGCCCTTGTGCCTAGGAGGATGAACCCAGTCGTGCCCCAGACCTGCCCAGGTCCCCTGCTCTGCCAGCTGCTCAGATTCTTAGCACTCCTCTTGTTTAACTTCTGTCTTTCCAGTTGAAAGAAAAGATCTCATGGGACCTATCACACCAAGTGCTGTGATACTGTAACTACACTGCTACAGCTTCCTACACCACCTCCCAGAGTCACAGAATCAAACAAATCCCCAGAGCTTCCTTTTGGTAGCTTACAACCTGGTACAGCTGACAGCTATATCCAAGAGCAATCAGAGGGACAACAGCTATTGCTCTGTCCAGCTCATCCTCTTCCTTCATAATAATTGCATAATTAGCCAAATAATTGTTCCTTCAACCACTGGCCTCTCAGCAGCTTTCCACTTCTCCCTGCATTTTGGTTTGAGCTTCTGTTTAGCAAAATCTTAGACTTGATGGGGCTCACACTGCTCTACTCCTGCACCAACACTGCTTTCAAAACTAAGATTTTCAGAAGAAAAACATACCAGCCTAGCCAAAGGTTTACTATGCAGAGCACATGTTATTAGGATTATGGTGGAGTTAAGCTTAATCCTATTTATGTTAACACAGCTTTGTGTTCCAAAAAAAGGCCAGGTTCACCTGTACCTTGCAACAGGAATGCTAGGATGATGAACCCCCTTACCTGAAGGAAGCTGGAGCCCAGCTTGTTTCAGCTCCTGGCAGATCACTGTAGGGTGTTTATATCCAAGGCACTCTGGAAGCTACAGCCTACCAGCTACAGCCAAACAGCTGCAGAGGTCAGGAGCATGTATCTTTATGCTTTCAACTGACAGCCTGAGAGCACACAGGAGGAAAACACCCTTACAGGGTCAGCACATTTTCTCAGGTTGTAATCCCTTACTGATAATTACAATTAAGTACCATTAGTATTTTCCACAGTTGGAAGAAAAGCTGCAGGTCTGCCAGTTGTAGGTGTCCTTGCTGTTCTCCCTGAACCAGTGCAGCTCAGGGCTCATGTTCCTCTCCTCTCAAGCAGCAATCAGCCCAGCCTGTCTAACAGTAAGTGTGGGCACATCACTGCCTTGACATGCTGCTCCATATTTCATCAGTGCCATCTCCATAACACTGCACAGGGTTAGTTTTCATCACCTCTGAGACTAAGGTATTGCACATTTTGAAGTTGGCCAAGTCATTGTTTTTGGACAAAATCATTCTTTAGCAGGCAGATGCCTTTGGAGGGCCTGAGCTCCTCACTATCATCTTACAGACTCCCATGACACTCTCTGCTGCTAGGAAGAGATTACTTCTCTGTGTTCATCTAAGTAATTTGAATCTATCCTTGTAATTTGATTTAGGGAATCAGCCTGGAAGAATGTTGCTCACAATGTTTGCTCTGCTTTTCCCTTATAGCCCATGGACACCACCCAAGCACCAGGTCTAACAAGGTCAAGAATAACAGCCCTCATGCTATGAGACTGGTCCCAGTATGAAAAGCATTTAGTGTCCTGTCTGTTCAGAGCACTGACCCAAATGTCTGCAACAGCAAAACTCAAAGGCTAGACTAATTGCATCGTGTCATGTTTAAGGCCTGTGTGAGTGCTAAGCTCTCTGACATCACCTTCATTAGATGGGAACAGTAATTTTCCATCCAGTATTCCTCCAGTTTGATCTTTCTTGGTTTTGTCTGAGAAATCCTTCATAGGAGCAGAAAATAAAAACCTCCCAAACAACAACAAAAGTTTCTTTCTGCTCTCAAAGCCAACAGAAGACTTCTCCCCTCAAAATTATGACTTAAGTGTGATTTGAGCTGTTTGATATATTAAGATAGCTCCTGGTGCATCCAGCAATAAACCCCACCCAATTATGACCAGAGTGATGACAGAATGACCACATGCACCCACAGGATTTCTCTTTCATAGAATTCTTACTTTAAAGCAGGAGGTGTAATTTCACTCAAAATATTTTTTGGCCTGACAGCCTGTTTCCAGCACAGAAGATGCCTCACTACAGCAACACAATTTGGAAAAGGAGGCACCTATGCAACCTGGTGCACACTAGGAGACAGAAATAACATGTGAGCTTCAAAACAGGAGGAGCCCCTTAACCCTTCACCAGTATCTGAATGAAAACACAAACATTTCCAAACTCGTATCTGGACAAGGATCCTTCACCATTTTGCTGAGACTCAAGAAGGATTATCCTGAAATCTCAGTGAAATTCTAGCCAACACATGTTTTCTAACTGCAAAGGGAAATTCAAGACTCCATCAGCACAACCCTTTGGGAGGAGCAGCCAGGCAATGCACTTAACCTGTGCTATGATCTAGGCACAGTTCTCAGCTGCATTTTCCTTGTCTTTATATAAACAGCTTCTTCAGCTCAGTGGACTCCCCTCAAGCAGTAACCACCTGTTTCTCTAGCCAGACAAGAATATGAAGGCCAGTCTTCTGCTTCCTGATCTTAGTCCAGTCAACAGCTTTGAAACCACTGAGACTGACTACCATTCATCCACTGGTCAGGTTTCTGCAAAGGTTTTAGAGCCTAAGTGCCTGCAACTTTGGAAAGCTTTGACCAGACCTTTAGAAATACTTGACACTTTCCTGTTTCTATGAGGAACCTTTTCCTTCTATCAGTCTTTTGGAAGGACATATCCTCACTGGCAGACTGATCTGTGCCACCCTGCTTCCAGATAGGGGTGTTTTTGTGAGCCTGCACCCAAGTGTGCTTTCTTCAAGCAGTAATTTTGTCTGTTACTGTCAGAACACCACACACAAGCATTCTCCCCAAAATTAATCTGTTTTCTAACTATAGCTCCTTAAAACTCCAGTCTCCTGTTTGTAAAAATCCTGGGGTTACTCACTATACCTTCCACATCCACAGTGACAGTTCCATGCACACTTTTTATGTTAAAAAATCTGAAGATGGTATCTGACCCTTAAATTTAATATCATTGCAGACAGCAAAATACTCCAGAACTCCACCAGATAGAAAGTCATGTAAAATGAATCTTGCTAGGATGTTTTCCTGCAAATCAACAGCCAGACATCCACACCCCAAAATGTCAGTGCCATTCAAAGCCAGGTTACTGCTTTAGAACTCATTTCTGGCATTTCTGCAAGATTTTAGTTTTAGTGCCTCTGCATTTTCTCCAGTCTGGTACTTTGAGGCTCTTCTCACACAGGCAGTGTTTCTAGGCAAGCATACTGGCAAAAATCTGAGCCACAAGAGATCTTTTACTGTCAACTGCCAGTACTTTGGAGCACATGATTCACCCTGAATTATCAAATGGTTCCACTAGACTGACACGAAGTCTAAGGTCTGTCAAAACAAGTTGCACTGAGACATTCCCTGATGCTTCAGGAAAGAAAAGAAGCATTGTTCCTTATTTAGCAGAATGTAGTCACCAGCCCTGTGCAGACAGGGAAATGAAGCTTTGTGAAGAAACTGAGCATGCACCATGACTGAACAGCACTTTTTTCAGGCAAGAACTTCTCCTATGTGGAAAAGAAGGGGAAGGATCACCCAGTGAGGTTGCCCAAACCAGAATGAAGGGCACAAAAGGCACATTTTGGACAGAGAGTGTTCCTCACTCGGCCAGTGACTTGCTGCAAATGTAGCAGCCTGCTTTACCTCACCATACCTCAATTTCCAGCTATAAAAAAGTTGTACTTACTTTTACATTCCTTGTAGAACACTTTGATAACAACAAACCTCTGACTGCTGCTGTGCAAATGCTCTGTAATATGCTGTGCCAAAGGACAGCAACCACTGTGCAATGCAGTAACAGCCTGGCTTAGACATACACTGAACCTCAGGCAGGGATTGAATTGTCACTGCTCAACCCCTAATCCTATATAACAGCAAATACATCCTCCTCTTGCTGGCAGTGCTATTGCTAGCCAGGCAGAAGGGCTTTGGGAAAATGGATAAGAATTCCTGCTAGAGCAAGCCCCTGGCTGCTACAGTGCATGTCCATGTAACCCCAGGTGTGGGAAGCCCCAGCTGTCTTGTCTAATGTCTGTGCTTAGCAGAACTACAATGCAGCCACTGCCCCCTCTCTTGGGGAGCAGACAGGCAGCCTGACAAGGCTCAGGTGGTTCTTCAGATCCCACCCTTTTTTACTCTGACCCAGGCTTAAACTAGTGTGCCTGACCATCCTGTGGCTTTAAGAGTGTCCACTAGATGAAAGATGCTAGCAGACTTCTACCAGAACAAAGCTGATCTTGGCCCTGCTGTGTGGAAAACCACCACACCTCTAAAAAACTTCATGTATTCACTGGAACCCAGGCTCTGAGGGGTTCAGTACTACAGGGAGCATTTAGCTATGGGCTGGTCCTAATGGGCTGAACTGGACAAGGGAGACAGGGGTCAAAACAGCTCTCCTCATAATGAATCCTATTAGCTATAAATAGCACTAATTGCAAGGAGAGGGTGAGCACAAGTTTCTTCTGCTAAGATCACAGCAGCAGAGACATTTTTATCACACATCATGAATGGGACACCAAGGGGAACAGCTATCCAAACAAGACAGTAGCAAGTCTATGCTGCCAGAGAATTACTTCAACCAGAAAAGCAAGCCAAAAATCAATCCCAGGTTATTTCACATGGCAAGAATTCCAAGCACCTGAAGTCCACCAAAAGTTTCAGCAAACCTTAAGAGTGAGAGAGAAAGGCTGTATGTGTGAGAAACCCAGGAGATAGCTGAGTGGCATCTGCAGCAGGTAAGAACCCACTACTCAAGGGAAAATACTACGTGGGGACATGAAGCACTGGGTGAGGCAGCTGGCAATGAGCAGCCTGCTACTGAGAGAGCTGGACATGTTTCCCCATGTAGAAAGAGCCTTAAGTGATGACCTTGCATTTCACTTTGCTGCTGTGGAAAGACCCTGGTATCAAAACAGTCCCTGCTTGGGCTCTTAAGTTCACTGCCACTTCACTCTCTGGAGAGGAGCCTGATGTTCAACAGCCTCAGAGAGGAAAATAAAGCTGTTTCAAATGACTCACTGCATGCAAGCAACTACATAATTATGATTTCCAAAGGAAATCATCTTTCTTCTTGAAGAAGAAAAGTTATACTACTGTTAAAATACAGACACATTAGTGTCTTGGAGCTGTCAGGCCCATTTCTGACACATTTCTGTGTCTCCCACATGTTTTTAAAATATGGCAGAAATACAAGTGCATCTCTCAATGGCATTTCCTCAAAGAAAGGGAAGAAGCTGAGGTCACATGGAGAGAGTCACCACAAAGGAGAACCTGCCCTCTATGGTTTCCTTTTATTATAAGCACTGCTTTTAGCCACCATACATTCCCATGCCACCACCCAGCTGTGGGATTGAATTATTTAGCTGCCACAGAGCAAGAAAAGTCTCAATAAACAGCAGGGAAACACCTTCAAGGCAGGGTAGTCCATTAGTGAGAGAGGGACAGGAGCTGCATGATGCTCACAGGGGAGTTTGCTGCATTTCAACATTAACACAAGTCATCTCTCTTTAGACATCTGCAGGTGACACTGACCACAACATACTGTGGGCAGGGACTCTGAAAGGGAATGGGAATGCACTGGCCTGAGCATGCAATTTACAGGGCCTGTTTAGCAATCTGATTATGTTCACCATGGAGAAAGCATCAATCTAAAAGATGATCTGTGAAGCAGAACAGGCATTAGCTACAGCAAGGGCAGCTCTGCTGCATCCTATCCCTGCACAAGAGATAATGAGGCTGATGGCATGGCTCTGAGCCAGCAGGATGGACAGGGAGGGAAAAACCCAAAGGAACAAAAGAAACCTGCCTGCATTACCTTGGCTGCACGGGGTAACTTTCCAGGCATGGACAATTGACCAAAGGTGCAAGATAAACACACACCACCAACATGCCTACAGAACCTGGAACTACACCTAGACTCCAGGCCCCAAGCACACGTAGGGCTGCACCTGAGATCTGCACATACACCTGCTAGTAACTTATGTTAAAGCACAGATTTGGGAAGTACAGCCTTGTCTTTCAAGGTATCTAGCCACCGAGAGCCACCTGGCCAGGAAAGATGTTCTATCAAGAGAATCACCAAGGCATGTCCTGCAATACCCCAATTCACTGCTTGTGTTGAAGTTGAACCATCTTGAATCTGGTGATATGCAAACACTGAGTTTAGTTTTAGGAAGAGGTTGTTTTATTTGCTTCTTGCAAAGAACTCACTCCCAGCCTTCCACCATTGGAGTACTGTGCTGGGATCAGACCCCTTGAGACACTTCCACATTCAGGGACTTCTATAAACAAGCAGCTCTGGTACAAACACATGGGGTAGGAAGTACCTTTGGTGGATCAAAACAGAAGGCACAGAATTACAGCATTTCTTGCTCATTTCCAGCTGTTTCTGTTATGTGATGCACATCCTTGGCAAGTCACTTCTCTGTACCATAGGTTCTGCACTTGCAAAGCTGCATTTACTTTTTTTATAATGTGAAGTGTGTGATGTGACAGAGAGATCACAAGTGGGCCATAGGAGAGTGAATCTGCCTTTATGGTGGGAGACAGACTTTTTCCACAGCTGAGCAGTCTGTGGGTAAAATTAGGCAGTCAGGAAGTGTGGCTAGCACTCAATGCAAGATTCTTCTTTGCTCCCATTATTAGTTCTATTAATATATGTTACTATTAGCTTATGCCAGAGAAGGGTCTGCTGCTCTCAAGTGAAGGAAGCATTAGCTTGAGCTAAAGCAATAGTTTTGCTAGCTAAAAATGAGACCAAGATACCCTGTGGAGGAGGGGGTGGAGTATTTATGCAGTTACACAGAGCAATCAAAGGAGACCTGTGGCTGGCACGAAGCTGTGAGGCTCAAGTTTCATACCCAGTTGGTTTTCACCATGATGACTGCTGCTGTTAAGCCCAGGAGGGATGTTCATTTTCTGTGAAAAATGGAGTATGGGGTCAGAGTAATCAGGTGGAGGCTGAGCTTTGCAAGAATGAGAAACCACTGAATGCCAAAATAAGCTGTGTGCTCTACCAAAGCATAAAACACACCAAGAGACTATCCCTGCCACCAGGTGAGACAGCAAACAGCCAGTTTGGTTTCAGCACAAGCCCACACAATTTTCTTTCCTTTTCAGCTGACAGACAGGAAACGATGCTCCAGCATGGTCTGCACAGCTCACAGCCAGCCACTGGCTGCCCTGACATCTTGGACTGAGCCCATGCAGAGTCCAACAGAACTAATTTTTTGCTCACCTTAACAGCAGAAGCCAACAGCAATCTGTACTCCCCATGCAGCTACAGGATTCCCATTTCTAGAATACCTTAGTACATCTCACACATTTTATGATTTATTAGTCTTCCTAACAGCAGAATAAGCAAATAAACTCTTAAAATCATATTTTCCTGATGAAAATTAATTTCTATCCCCTAGAAATTCAACCTCCAGAACAAGTGAGGGGACACACACACACAACACACCAGCCAGACCAGCCAGCCTGCTCTTTGTCAGCCTCTCTCAAGAAATGTTTGTCCACAAAGCAGATTTACAGGCTTCCCAGCAGCTTTCAGACAGACTCACACAAAACAAACTGCACTCCATAACCTTGCTCAGTTTACATTATTTACTGGTACAACAGTAAAGTGCTGCAAAGAGATTACAAACTAGGCTAAAAACACCATCTGTACAACAGCCACAAACTCGCCAAAACACTGTGGCTGATTTTCAGCCCCCTAGCTGAGCTGCACAGTACACCCTTCTGTTAGCAAGCAGCTCTCCCACCCTGAAATCTTGCACGTTTTTCTCCTTCTCTGCTCCTCAAAGCACTGGGAGACAATAATCGCTCAGAGGTGCTGCACAAAAGCATGCTGTGTTGTCTCAGAAAGGTCTGTGCGGGACTCGGGACACGCATTTACCTCCGTGAAGCCCTCCTGAAGAATATCCAGCAAATTCCCCCTGGCCAAGCAAGCGAGCATTCTGCACGATCCCACTGACAGACGAGGGTCTCAGAAGACACAGGGCAGATCCTCCAGCTCCGGGCACAACCTCTTCCTCCTCCTCCCAAAGACAAAGAGTTGGAGCTCATCAGGAACCGCATTCATAGTCCCATATGTGCAGCCCGTTACCGCACACGGAGTTGAGCCAAAGTGGCGCTTGCACTGGGCATGCCCGGGGGGAGCGGCGGGGGCGCGGGAGGGATGGCACACGGTTCCTATGGGAACGCCTCCGCTTACAAGATGCAGGCCCAGGACCGAGTCAGGGAAACATCTGAAACCCATTTCCCGCAGTCCCGCTCACTCCAAAACCTGCTGCCTGAAAGAGATTTTCAAACCCACCAAACACAGCAAGCCCTGGACGGCGTGGGGGCAGGGAAGGAAGAACAGCAAACAGCAGATGCCTTGCCTGGCTAGGAAAGCCAGAGGAAGGACTGTACGAGGGGCCAGCCCTAACTCTCAGCAACCCTTCTGCAGCCCCAAGGAACAGCAGCATTGTCAGCAACCTCCCGAGAAGCTGCAAACCAGGTAACAACAAATCTAGTCACATTTGCACAGTACTCAGCCCTACTAGCTGCCCTGGCAATGAAGTTTTAAGAAGAAAACCAAAACTTTCAAGGTAGAATTAAATACAACCCCCAGCAAATTTTCTAACTCAGTAATAACTGCACTCATTCGAGAAGTAATTATCAAAAATCTCCAGACAACCTCCCAAACTTCATCTCACCTTACAGGAAACACCCAGAAGAAAAGGAAAACCTCTCAGGACAGGTGAAGACCCTTTCTACCAGAGGCTTTGGCTGCCAGCCCACAGAGCAACATTGCAGCTACAGTGATACCAGACTGTGCCTTCAGATTTCAAGATATCCCACCAAACATTTTTAAGTGAAAGATAACTTTAAAAACAAGGACACTTTTCTGCCTAAGCATTGAACCATCTCAATTAAAAAGCAGTTACATAACTTTACTATTTTACCCTGTCACTTACAAAGATGCAGCTAAAATACAGTTAAACAAGCTACATGCAATTTCCCCTTTGTAACCAGCCCAAATAATTCAAAAAAGAGTGACCTCCTATGACTCTATGGCATAAATTTAGGACTATATATTCGTGTTTGCCTTCCCTAGTTTTCATAATTCAGTGAAAAGTGAGATCTTTATGTTCTTCTTAACTGTAATGTCACATTTGTTCAGCAAAACAACAGATCACTGTGAGGGTTTGCATAAAGTCTTGTTAGGCTGGGAATGCTGGCACTTGGTACCTTGCTCCAGTTTATTTCTGAGACTCAAAATGCCATTAAGTAGACAGCAATAAATACTCATCCCCATTTTTGGCAATGCAATCGAGTAGCTTATGACTTTGTAGCTTCAATAGAATTTCATTGAAAACCTAAGCAAATGCTTTCCCCATCAGACAGAAAGTGATCTAATCTAAAAAAACACCACACAATAGTCACAAAACACACCCTGACCCTTTTTCAGGGAGTTTATAATGCTATTCTTGAGTAGTAATATCAAAGAAAAAGTTATATTTCACACAGTGCTCCCTCCCCAGCCAGAAAGGGGGATGGGAAAAGGAGAGGAGACCCAGGGGTTGAAGTGAGGACAGATTTACCAAAACAGCAAATCTAACATTAACACTAATGCAAATATAAAGTATATAAATGTATACTCAGTGCAGTCAATGTACAGAAGTCACAATAAATGGGAAAGCAATCCTCAGGCACAGAGGAGGGAGGGATAGCAACCCTTAAAAAGAAAGGAAATTGGAAGAGGAGGAAACAAAGCACACAACCCCCAGAACTTGCCCCTTTATAATGAGTGTGATGTTTATGGTCTGGGCTACACCTGGAGCAAACTCATTTCAGGTGCTCTGGCTTTTCCTCCCCCCAGCTTAAGCTCCTGTCTGACTCCAAACTGCTAATGGCCTGCAGACCATGGCTGGCCTAGGGTTCTGTCCCAGTGAAACTAGGATGCATATAAACCACACAATAAGTTCTGGACTTCCTTTCAGATCTATATTTGTATAACAGATGAAACTGTCAAATGTGGTGTAGAAAAGGGCAATTTGTCCCAGGCCAACCAAATACAGCAAATGATAAATCCAACCCCATCTAGTTATTAGTACCAAGAAGCATTTCTCTTACCTTTGCTAAATTTACCCCTATTTCTGAGCACAGGTCAGAGGACCTAAAGCCAGATGTGTCACTCATGATGCAGTAGGACCATCCCTGAGGAATGCAGAAATACCAGCTTGGCCTACTGGGGGAACTATGAGGAAGCTGGTTTGGATTGGAGAAACTACTCAAGCCAGAAGCTCTACCTTGCCTGCTTTTTAGGATCAACTAAGAAAAGCCAGGAGGAAAGGCTGAAATGTGGGTGGTCAGTCCCATACCCCTGTTATAGAGCTTCTACCTGCTAGGACACCAACACAGCAAAAGGCAAAGTGTTCTCATTATACCTGCCAGGTTCAGGCACAGGCCTCCTCACAGTGTGTTTCCCATCAGAGATTTTGTCATCAAAGACTTGTTTCTCCAGGGAGTTTCTTATCTCTGAAACAGAACTGCCTTGCTTTGACAATATGAATTGCAGAGAATAGGAACTAGGCCATTTCTGATGGCCAGACTTAGAAGCAGAGCACACCCAGCCATTCTTCTGTTTATTGTGGTAACACAAATGCATCATGGGTACATACGTGTGCTAAAAATACATTTTAAAAATTAAAAGTGACTTCTCCCATCTTTATGTTTCACTCTTAAATTTTAAGCTTCTGTGTAACAGCAATGATATTTTTCTTTCATATTTATACCACCATAATAAATGCTTTTGAATGTTATCTTTGCAAGAAGCAAATGAAACAGCCTCTTCCTGAAACTAATGCTTCATAATTCCCCCAGAAGGTGATTCCCAAGTGAAGGGCACAGGGAGATGATGTCCACATCAACTGTTCCCGGTGTGAGCGACCTCCAAAACAAACACGTAGGCTGGCAGTTTGGTTGGTGGCATTGCCCTCTCCCGGCCAGTTCCAGCAAAACCTCAAGCCCTGTCCTTGCCCCTGTGGGATTCCAGGCCAGGTGCATGACAAAGCCCTGTCACTTGCTCCAGTTCCTGTTGCTGTGATGACACTCCCCTGTCACAGCAGCACCACCACTATTAGCACACCAGCCTTTATTCAAGACTTCCATCTAAGCATTTTAAGGCATTTCATCAATATTCTCTGACTGTTTCTCTTCTCAGCTCTTGGGAAAGACAGAAAGATGAATGGCCACAGTTCAGCTTGTGCTAATAAAATTTTGGCTGGGGAAATAAAATCAATTGAGTCTGATTCAGAAACAAAGGCTGTAAGGCTTGTGAGGCCCTGACTGCAGTAACAGCAGTAAGAGTGCCTATTGAAACTAACACCTTTATGTCACTGAGTGTCCCCTCCCAACCTCCCCACCAAGCATCCAAAACAGAGGTCAGGCACAAAAAGGGAACCTGGAAACTCACGGAGGATGCAGCAGGCTGTGATGTGTGTTGGGGCACCACGTCCATCAGCGTTCCCATGCTCAAGGCCACAGCTCAGTGCCCAGGGGAATGTGCCAGCACTCCTTCCCCCTGGAAGCCTGAGGGGAAGAAACAAAGTATTAAATACAAAGGAAATAATTTTCTTAGAGGGAGAACAGGCTTACCAGCAAAATGTCTGAATATAACAAGAAAAAAAAAGGAGGAAAGTTGCCACCTTCTTTCATTGCCTGCTGAAAATATATCTAAGAGCTACCATCTACACAGTTTACACATTTTTGTCTTTTCTTCCACATGTAAATATGTCTGGTGAACATATTTCATATTCCCCTGACACTTGTAAAAAGAGATTCCAGATTACACTGGCTTACACTGCACATAGGATCTAATTACCTTGTCCTATTTGTGGAGGGGGAATCCAAATTCTTCAGAAGTCAAATATGCCAGACAAAGCTGTACTGCTCCCTGGTGTCAAATATTCAGGCTGTTACTTGACTCAGTGCATTTAGCCAAGACAGCAAGGATTCCTAGATGATTTTCTGAAACAATTCCCCACACTGACATTTCTATTTAAGAATTTTCTTGTAATCTGTGTTTTCTTTGTCTAGTCTTCCTTCAGCAGTCTGGAGTGAAAGGAAAGGGTGGGGAGTTTGGAGGAGTTAACAGAATGGCTGTGGGGAAGATTCCTTCAGAAAGGCTGAATGACAGTAGGAATCACTGGTTTAACAACCATTTAAAGGTGGGCAGGAGCGTAAGCCCTAGGCAGATGGTGACTATAATCTTGGTCGTGTCATTCTGTGACATCTCTAGGGACAAAAGGTCACGGGCAGGGCAGGACAGGTAACAGGGGCAGAGCCACGGTGGGCTGCTGGATCCGCTGGGGGGGGAGGGATTCTGGAGCCCGTTCTGCAAAGCGGGGACGAGGGCGAGTGAGCAGCGAGGCCTGGATGTGTAGGGCAAGGACCTGAGGCACCAGAGGGCCCGTGTGGCCCCGGGTGTCTCTGGAAACGGCGTCGGCCCGGGGGGGATGGGAGCAGGGCTGCCGGGGGGCGCCCAGGGCACGGGGAACGGCAGATCCCGGGGAGGGGGCGAGACTGGGGTGTGGGAGA
>NW_008594085.1:0-25428 GCF_000691845.1 Merops nubicus | reverse complement strand
CGCCGCGGGCATCCCCGCCTGTCCCGGCAGCTTGCCCGGCCGTGAGGAGCACAGACGCAGGAGTCAGCCCTTCACCTGTGCCCACAGCACAGAACAGTGGGGTTTGTTTGTGTCTTCGTTTTTGTAAAGCCGCTCCCTTAATGTGGTCTGCAGAAAAGTCCTTCAGTTCAGGCTGCTGTAGAGACTGACGTGAAATCCATGACTTGTGGAGGGGACTTCAGGATGCACACTTGGCTCTTGCTTTTCTCTTCAGTAAGACCTGTGTAGCTCCAGCAATCATGCTTTTTTCCACCCCCCATTTCCTATTTTGCATTTTTTTTAAATTATTTTCCCTCTGTCATTATACCATTTTTTGTTCCCCACAACCATTTATTTTTTCTCACATCTTTTTCCTGCCCACCTCCCATTTTTGTGGGGTGGGGAGAGGTGCAATGACATTTTATTTTATAGAGAAGTGGGCTGATATCTCTTCCTGGCCTGGGAGATCAGTGAAAAAAATTGCATCTGCTTTTACAGCTAAGCTTCTTCTTCATTGTGATTCAGCTTTCTAAGTAAGAAGCTTGAGAGCACCTCCCTGAAGCTTTCTGGTAGTGCTCAGGAAAGACTTCCAAGCCAAAAAAAAAAAAAAAAAGTTTCTGTGTAAGCAAATTCCATCTTGCCTGTGTGAAGTGCTGGGGTTTAAACGCCCAGCCCTGAATGAGGGTTGGCATGTGGATGATATCCACAACCAGGCAAGAAAGACCCTCTTGACTGGTTTTCACCCAGGGTCTGGCCAGCCTTGGGTGGGAACTGATGAGGAGATCACCACCAGGTGCCCCCACCTTCTACGTTAACTTGGAGGTGGGGCTCTGTAAAAGCTGACTGTTTGGAATGCAGTTAGGAGGTTGGTTTTGTAGTGTGGAGGTTCTGGCTATTGGAAGGGCTCCCTGACTCTTCGTGGCAATGTGGCCTTCCCTGGATGACAGGGGCAGAACGTGAAGCTTTCTCTGAGTCTCTACTATATAACTGGGCTCATGGCCTGGCTGCTGCATCTCCCATGGCTTGGCTCCTTGGCTGGCTTTCTCCCTTCTTCATATCTGCTGTGGTGGGTGAGTGCATTGACTTGTTTCTCCCTCTGGTTGTCCTGCATTTTGGATCTCTGGTGTGTGATGTAGGAGTGGAGGGAGGTATTTGGCTGTTAGTCTACCTGTTAATGGTAATCTCTTTCTATATTAGGCAAAGAGACAGCAGATTCTGGTCTCTTGTAGCCTTCAGCTCCCCATATGTTTTCTTCACTTGGTTCCCATTAATGTTCTTTGGGTGTTTTGCATGACTCGGGGAAGGGTGAGTCAAGATAGTTCTTCAAGTAGCAGTAAGAGTATAAATTGGCTATTCATGGAAGTAAATGGTGGCTGATACAAAAATTTGATGCTGTGAACTCATTCAAAGAGTCAGAAAAGTTGATGTGAAGTATGTCTAAGCAAGCTGTGCCTTCTTCTCTTGTACTCCAAAATTGTTTTACAGAGAGAGTGTTTTCCTTCTGGTTCCAAACACACTGTGTCCCTTCAGCTGATAGGTTGATACAATGAACTTTGTATCTTCCTATGCTCATTCTTTTGCTAAGCTCTATTTTTCATGTTCATCTTATTCCAAAGTATAGAGAAGGGGAGGACTTTTATCAAGAAATACCTACAATATCAAGATACAATGGGGTCTCTTGCTCTGTAAAGTCATTCAGTCAACACCTTCTGTTCCTCCCTTTGTTTCTGTGCCTGTACATTGAACCAGTAGGACAAAGCAAAGTTTCTGAAGTCAAGGTACAGTGTGTCATTGAAATATGATTTAGCATTCTTGAAAAGTTGAGCTGTCTCTAGTACAACAGAATCTGGACAATGCAATTTGTGAAACATAGGTGTAAAAAAGTTGCTAAGGTAACCCTTGGAAAACACATATAACAGTGCTTACTATGATGAAAATATATCTCCATGGAGGATTCTTGGCAGTTTGTCATCTGAAGTGACAAGAGTACTTCTGAATTATTTCTAAATGAACTAACATGGCAAAATCCATATGGAGGAAACTGTTTCTTTAACTTAATCTACTTTTATTTTTTTCATTAAAGGAATAATGGTGTAGGTAAGGCTGATCTTAAAGTTTTAATTTCAAATTTTCATGTTTTAATACCAGTCAGCAACAAAGAGCAGGTAGAATGGTAGATACCTGCTCTGCCATTAACCTCCATAGGCTGCAGGGGGACAGCCTCCCTCACCATGGTCTTCACCATGGGCTGCAAGGGAATCTCTGCTCTGGCTCCTGAAGTACCACCTCCTCCTCCGTCTTCACTGACCTTGGTGTCTGCAGAGTTTCCTTTTGCATATTCTCTCTCTCTTCTGACTGCTGCTGGTGCTGTGCAGGTTTCTTTCTTCTTGTTACATAGCTTATCACAGAGGGACTATGACCATTGCTGATTAGCTCAGCCATTGCCAGCAAGAGGTCCATCCAGGAGATAGTGAAGCTTCTAGCAGCTTCTCACGAGAGCCACCTGTGTAACCTCTCCCCTGCCACAAAAACCAAATATACACTTCATAATTTGTCCAGTCGTTGGGCATTTTCTGTGCTTTATTTTACCTATATGCTTTTAAGTGACTTTTTTATCCTTCATGAAAGTTTTGTTTGAATCTCCTGATTTTAGACCCTGAACATAAATTTCTGTAGTTAAAACATTTTGGGGATGTGTATTTTCTTTTTTTGCTTGCTTGGGTAACCCCAAAATAATTTCAGCCTGAAACTTGGCATGTAGTTACTATGAAACAGAATGTAATTTTTCTGAGTGCTCAGAAAGAAAATTCTCTGAAATGGTGAAGTCCTCCATGCTTTTCCCTGCATAACACATTGGTGAAGGAGTCCTTTAGTTTGGAGTAAAGGTCCTGGTTTCATGGGAAATAACCATGAATGGCTTTTGCTGTCCTCGGAGTGAGGATCTGACTAATGGCTTCTGGAAATAAGTGCAGGAAGCAGTGGAGTTCTGTGAGCAGTTGTCTTCCCATATTTTCTTCTTCTCTTCCCAAGCTTCTCAGATGCAGGAAATGCAAAACTAGTACAAATCACACAAAACTGAACACTGCCAGCAAACATCTGGTGCCAGGGCAGACACGGGGGCTGAGTGAAGATTCAATGGTCTGTGTCCTTGAGGCCCTGATAGGGAATGTGGAGTACAGTGGAGGCTGCTTGCCCTGTTCTCCCACCTAGCTCCTGGCAGTCTGCTCCCTGCAGGTGCAGATAAGGAAGTTTTGTGCTAATTACATGGAACAATTGTCTGCCCACAGCACCAACCCCACTCTTTGCACATCAGTAACAAAAGGTATAAATAGCTTTTCTTTTTGGACCCAGTTTGTGGAATGAGAATTCAGCACCAAGCTGTAGGGACAGACTGACAGGTTTTGTTCTCCTCGCCCCTCCCCAGAAGGGAGAAATCTTATCTTTGGTAAGATTTGTGGCCTCAGCTTCACGGAGTGATTTTTTTTTTTTTTTTTCCCAGAAGATTATTGTTGTTGTAATTGCAATTGTTTTTTAGAGCTCTATAGCCAGTCTGCAGCTTAGTGTATTTCTCACTGGCCATGGTGAAGAATCTGTATGCTGTCACTAACCCGCGCCGTTCGTGGCTCCGGCGGCTGCTGTCGAATGCAGCCGAACCTACGGCAGTGGGCTGCTCGTGCAGCTGGGGTCAGGCCTATAGTCACGGCTCTCATCCGAACCTGCTGAGAGACAAGGTCAGCTGCCCCCAGCCCCCCTAACATCTGAGGGAGGGCCGGCTAGAAAGCAAGGGGATTTGTCTCTTACCAAATCTGTCTCTCCCTTGCCCACACCTACCCCTTTCCCTTCACGTGACAAAGCTGAGGCAAATTTCTGTGTAAAGACAATAACCCTGGCTATGATTATAAAATTAAGGATATTTGGCATGAGACAGAGGTCAGATGTGGGTTGATAAGTCGAGGACTGAGAGTGGTGAGTAGCAGATAGTGTGGGAAAGAATTTGTGGAGTTGAATTGATCTCTGTGAATTATGCCTTTGCAGCGTGAACCCCCGGCCTCTCAGCCCTTCCTTTGCTTCCAGGCTCTGAGTGACTTGGAAGCCAGTTCAGAGATCTAGTGCGCATGTTCCCCCTCCCTTCTGCCCACTCAGTCCTTCCTAATTAAGTTATAAGGAAGGCTGTGCAAACCAGCCTGAAAGTGGGAGTGGAAAAATAAAGCTTTTGCTTTCCTCACTCATCACCAGAGACTTCCTCCCATTTCTTAGAATACCACCCAATGTTCAGTTCATAAAATTGTCCACAATGAGCTTCCTTCAGACTTCTCTTAATATTGTTTCATTGTGTATAAGTACTGTGGAAAAAACAAAACAAAACACCCAACCAAACAAAAAACAAACAAACAAACAAAAACCAAACCAAACAAACAAACAAAAACAAACCAAAACCTAAGTGATGAAGAAAGACTGTATAAAAAGTGTCAAGATGAAAAACTGTTAGTCTAGCCTTGTCTGGCAGCTGGTAACCACAACAGTTCTGCAGATACAAGGAGAGGTGGAATCAGATGTCTAAGGTAGAGAAACTACCAAAGCCTTGGTCTACCCCACCTTGACTTCTTTTCAATGAACCAGGAAGAGCAACTCTCTTCCTCTGATAGTTCTGTGATGATTTCCCCCTATCCAACCTGTCTAATACCTAATAGTCAAAGTAATTTCAATACAACTAAAATAATTTTCCCAGTTAATGGGATTTTTTTGCCTTTCTTTTGCTCAATTTTAGATACTAACTTTATGATTTAAAAATCTAATAATATAAAGGTTCCCAGTATGTTTTATTATTAAAATTGAGAGGGTTTTTTTATGCTAAATTAAAGCCATTACTTCCTCTTATCTTTTATTCAGGCTGCAGTCACTGGTACACAGAGAATTAAAAACGTATTTTCATGTTCTTTCAAGCCTTGAGTAATTCCTTTCCCAACGTATTTATGTTGTGCTAAGTGAATGTGTCTTTGTCCTTCCTTGTTTCTTCTGCCTTCTGGTATTAGTCAGTGTGCTCTGGACTAACCAGCCTTCCCCAGGAAAGAAGGGTTCTGCTAAAGAATGCACAATGCAATTTATTTTACTGTTTGCCAACAAAACTAAACAGAAGTAATGTGTCCTGAAAAGAGAAAGCAGGAAAGCTTCTTAGATGGTGGGCTTGCCTGTGTTCTTTGGGTTGTTTTGCTGGAGGCTGAAAATTCAGCAAAACCCATGATTAGCCTGTGCTTGAAATTCCCTGTTTTGTCGGAAATGATGCGCAAGCCAAGCTCAGTTCCTATTCAGCAAGGAGTATTAACACGTGCTTACATACTAGTATCTGCTGCAGTGTCTGGCTTAAACTGTGCCTAACTCTTAAAAGCTATGACAATTTACTCTTTTTAGAAAGAGAAAGCTTCTTAGCTGTCCTCCTTGGCATTATATCTGTATGTGTAATTTGGAGAAATTTAGGGACAAGCTGGAAAACAGGGAATGCACGTGCCCTGGGTAATCTAGATTTAAAGGAACACTTTGAGACGGGTCTGCTTAATGGACTAGTTAGATTAAAGGCAGCAGGGGATTCTTCTTGAACCATAGGGCAGAATTTAAGAAAAAAAAAAATAAATTTATACAGGACCAAACAAAATTCAGAGGGGAAAAATATTTTTTTTGCCTAACAAAAAAGAAACAGCAGCACTGAATGATTTTCTTGTAAAACCCATTTTTATTAAGTCTTTTCAATAACTATTAGACCTTGAGAGAGCAAAGTGAACTACACACATTAAACTTGTATTGATCTAGAGTCCCTTATAGTGGCAGGCAAGTGAACTGGCCAGTGTAAACAGACATTCAGGCTTGTGAAGCTGTGAGGCAATAGCACTTTAAATCATAGTTTTATTTGCCAGCGTGGCTTTTGCACTCGACCTTAAAATGGTGCAGATACCTAAATGCCCAGCTCAGCAAACTAGTTTGCAATCATCTGTTTGAAAAATAAGCGAGCTGGTAAGATTCAGTAAGGGTGCTCAAGAAATGACTGCCTGGGGTTGTACTACTAACAGATGGATAGTGACAATGAAAGGCTTAATTCATCTTTAGCAACAGCAAGGTCTTTTCCAATGGTTCTCTAAGTGCTGAGCACAGAGAGAGCTCCTCTCACCAGCCCCCAGATGATGCCTACCTGACTGGCAAACAGGCAGTTCCAGCAGCATCTTTCACTGGCAGCACGCATCGCTGTGGTTGCTGTAGGAATAAAGGGACCTGGCGTTCAAGGAAGGCCAAAATAAAAGCTGAGGAAAATAATGGAAGACCTGGGACAATCAATGTGCCAACACTGAAGGTGCCTGCTGTATGGCATCTGAAGTCAAGATGTGAACATCATCCCTGAATACACCACAGTTTCTCCAGGCAGACTCTGGGGCTCTTCAGGACAGAACAGAAATGAGGATGATGCCCAGACTGTAGGGGACATGACAGTGATGGTGGTGTGGGAGGTTCTTGGTATTCTGCTGGCTTCAGCCACAAGACACAGAGGGCAGAACAAATAGCCCTTCTAGCAGGCACAGAAGGCAGCCTGATAGGTATTTTACTCTTTTTGACTGCTTGGATTTTTTTCTGTTTGTTTTGGGTTTTGCTGGTGATGGTGGTGGGTCTTTGTGCTCGATCTCGTGTACTTTATAATGAGAAAGTTTTGTGTTGTCTGCTACATCCTGTGCTCAGCCTGCCTGTGGGATTCAGTCTCTTGCACTTCTGTGTAGTCCAGGCATGGGCATGCAAATCTGCACCTCCCTCCCCTGCCCCACTGTTCTGGCTAAGTCTTGGCACCCTCAGCAATTCATCACACACCTCATATGGTAGAAATTTTAAGAAAACAAATGCAGACACAGATAACCACTGGTTTTTTTTTATTGGTTAAATATCTTGGTCTGCTCTTGCTTTCTTCATTTCTTATTCCAGAACAATTTTCTGTGGTAATGTCAAAATAGGAGGGGCCTATTTTGTCTGATAGCCCTGTAGAGGTTGTCTTCTATCCATGAGTTCAGGTATTTGTGGATGCTCTGAGCTTGAACAGCATCAGGGCATATTGGTCTGAATTCCTCTGGCCTTGAATAGATGCAATTTCACTGATTAGAGTAAAAAGTCACCAGCAATTAAAGGACAATTTAATGTCCCTAATTAAGTCCATCACAAGGAGTTTATCCCTTCAACAAAGCTGTATTTAACAGATGCCTTACTAATTAAGGGGGGAAAGGAGAAATACAGTCTGTATATGGTCCGTGGCTGCTTTGAGGAGCCCAAGGCCAAGATGAAACTTGTCAAAAACAGTGGACCAAAGTCTGGGAAATGTGAAAATATTCTTTGATAATGATCTTCTTGACAGGCTGCGAGGGAAAAAAGGAATAGATGAATTATCTTGGAGCTGACAATCAAATGTATAAGATGTTATGCTTATTTTCCTTGCATGTATCAGTTAAAAATTACTAAAGGTGGCAGGCAAACCAGAGGCCTTCAAGTCCCCAGAGGAGCAGAAGTCCTAACCCCTGGTGTCCTGGTCTGCCCTTCTGATGCATCTCAGTACCTAGGGGTTTTGGGGAGGTTGTAGGATTCTCCTTTACTGAGCATCAAACAACGGTTGCCTTGAGAATTTGTGGCAAAAACCTGCAAATCCATGAGACCTGGTATTGGCTGGCATCTTCTTGGGATGACAGTGGGGGTAAGGTGAGTCTTGGGGTCTTCTCAGATTGTGAGTAACGTAGGAGAAGAACTGAGAAAGGCTGAATAATCTATGAAGTGGATAATTTCTAGTAGCCCAGAGGATTGCATTTTCCAGTGCTGACACTGGAAGGGCAGGATGTTAGGATTGCAGAAATGCTAGTTGGAGTAAGTTGCTGATTCCCATCCCATATTAATTCAGTATTTGGCATCCGAAGGATGACATTTTGCACTTAGATTCCTGTGTAAACTACATCACTTTACATGACACTGTTGTTTTTATATTTCTACTTTATTTATTGAAGGCAATTGTTTTTATCAGACTGCTCATGCAATATCCAAACTTCTTTGGGTGATATATACAAAGCTGTTAGGCAGAACAGCCTTGGCTACCAAAAGTGGCATAGATTTATTTCTCGTAGATATTTGAGAATACCAAGGACTAGAAAAAAGTTCTTGAGAAATTTTTGAAGCACCTTTTGAAAAAGAGATACAAGAAAACTGATTTGTACCTATAGAGTGTCATAGAGACAGAGCATAATATGTAAGAAATATATGGTCTATTTAATAGAGCATGAACTTAAAAACAAAGACTAAAAGACGTTTACTGATTGAGTTCCAGAAAAAAAACTACAGATGGGAAAAGACATTTATTGAAAGGCTGAGAACTGAGCACAAATACTGGCAAACTTTTGACTGTACATCAGTGAATAAACAAATGCAGTCCTTACTCCACAGTAACATAACATGTCATTCCATTGCTGAACACAGCTTGAGGTAAAGAAAATGCTTCATCTGATTGTTTCATGGTCATGTCTCACATTTTAACAGTACGTTGGAGTGAAATCTAAGTGTGGGCAAGGAAACACAGAATATACAGCCAATTCACAATTTAAAAGAGGTTATGAATATAACCTATAGTTATAATTTAGTTCCAGGGAGGTACTGAAGCCCATTCATCTCCTGACAGGCACGCTGTGGTCCCAGCACCCTGCTGGGGATGTGGCACTGCAGCTCTACCCAGGTGTCCCAGCAAGAGGCCACTGCTGAGCCCCCTCCTCGTGCAGGGAGACAGGACCTGATGGATCACCATGGCTTTCACCTGACTTTTCTGAGACTTCTCCACAGCACTGAGAAGTGTGTTTGGTTTTTTTTTGTTATTGTGTTTGTTTGGTGTGGGGTTTTTTTTGTCTTCTTGTGCAGAAGTTCTTTTTCCGCATCACAGGAAAGCTCTGTGTACTGTCAGCATGGATGCAGGAACGTGTATGAAAAATCTTCACTCCAGCTTGGCATTGCCCTGGCATAGCTTGGCCACCAGGAGTTAAGTGATGTTCTGCCCTAAGTTGGGTTCATACAGATGATTTCAAGGTAAAGGCACAGCATTAAACTGACTGTCAGCTTACATTTTATTTGCTAAATATTTACTGCCAACAGCTTACTGCCTCTCTGGAGACAGATGATTACATTTTCCACTATTATGAAAATAAATCTCTCTTCTTTAGGATGCCATTTCTGTTTAAGCAAAGTTAAATTTCTAATTTTATTTTTTTTTTTTTTAGAGAATTTCTGGGATTAAATCACCACCATATATTTCCTTTAGTACTGATCTCATATGAGTTTGGAAAGATGACAAAACTTTCTGTAACACACTGATTAGCCCTTTTAATTAACAGGACTTATTACAGCCAAAAGTATACTTTCCAAAATACTCAGCCCCAGCCCAACACAGTTCTGTGTTGCCTCAGGTGTCATTTAAGTATGCTGTAATATTCCAGGAACTCTGATTGTCCCTTTGCAGATGATGTTATAAACAGAACAGCATTTTCCAGATAGATGACTTCTGGTGCAAATGATTTGCAAAGGCATCCCTGAGTTTTGTGGAGGCATATGCAAACATCCTTCCTGATATTTGGCTTCCTCTACTAAAGAAGCCGAGTAAGGGAATGAACAGCACTTGGTACAGTAATGACAGGAGAACAGTCTTCTAGGACACGCCCTTTTCATATTTTCAGGTGCAAAGTGTGTCTCTGGTACTGCCAAGAACCTCTGACCTCTTGGTACATGAGGCTCTCAAGAAACCCTGCTGCAGAGATTGAGCAAACATGTTATAGCACCAGCGTTTGAATCCCACCACACAGTAAACTTCATCTTGTTTAGTATTTCCAGCTGTGGGTGGAAAGATATCCTTCTAGCCTGGAATGACTTCTGAGGTATTAGCTAACCATTGGCAGGCTTATGGCCAAACAGAAATGTGGAAATCATGGACTAATGCCCCTTACTAAGCTAATTACTTAATTGTGAGCACAGGAGGGGTTCTACTGACCATTTGTGTGTTTCAAAGGAGATCTCAGCTGCGTGACTGTGCTTGTAAGATCAAAACTTCGTATGAAATAGTTTGTTTTATTATGTGCTTAGGCTGTGGTTTGGCAAGATGATTTAGAGTGTCTCACACCTTATCTAACAAGCGTGGATTGCAAAGTGCTAGATGAACTCACTTTGCTGGTTCATACTGTTTCAAAAAAATGTAGGGAGGAGTTATGTCTTGTCCTAGAGACTTGCACAGTCTGTCTGAATTATTATATAAGGTATATGTAAGGTATTATATAAAGTATTTTAACACCTTATTTTGGCTGAGGTGCAAAACAATAAGGTTTGTCCCTCTGCAGCTGGCATGAAACTGACATACATAACATATTTTGCCCTCTGATTCAGCATACTGCAGAGGTGTTCATATCTGGTATCATCAACTTTGTGCTGCCAGGTGACCCAATAGCACAGCTTCTGTACTCATTACCAGGACTTGGGACACTTTTTACGGAAGGACATAATCAAAAAATCAGCAAAACTCCCTCTGAAGTCGGAGGCTTTGGATCAAGTCAGTCTCTCCTTTGCTTTGCTCTCCCCAGGTTGAAGCAGACTAGGTAACAATTTGCTTTAAAAGATTGCCTAATTTTTTAAGAAAATGGTTTTGACTTAATCGCATTCAGTAAAATATTATAAAAGTGACTTTCCCACAGAAAAGGAGAAGTTAGCTTTTAAGAATAATTTTTAAGTGCCACATCTTAACTAATGTTTAAACTGATCCATCAATGGTATTTTTTTTGAAAGAAATCTTCAGTGTGGTTATTGTCTTGTTCTTCCTGGGAAGAACAGGAAGGGAATGTGTGATGTGATACCTGTCATGAGATCCCCCCTGGCTTGAAGATGACCTCAGCCTAAGGCAGATAGATAAGGCTAACAGTAGTATCTGCTTAAGCTGCAAAAATCAGATGGAGTTTGGGATTTCAAAGGGTTCTTAATATGGGAGTATTTCAATATGGTTTCACTTTTTGTCTGGCTTAATTACAGTGCTCTGTTAGCACAGTCTGCTGCTGGTTTCTTTTCTTGGTGGCAAATCTGAACACACTTCTAATTCTGTGGACACTGATCCCCTTCCCAAAGCCATACCAATGATAAGGCTTGTGACTGAAGGAAAAAAAAAGTAAAAGCTGCTCGTGAAGCTGTGTCTCAGACCTTTTCAGACCTCTACTTTTATTCCAGAGATGTGTTTCTCTACATTGGTCTGGCAGGTGCATACTTTTGGAAAGACAAGTGGGCCTGGCCTTATCAAGATGGTCATGGAGGCCAGGAAGCTTCACGTTGCAGGTGAAACCACATTGGCTCATCTTTCCAGATAATCGTTCAGCTGGTCACACATGTGCTTCTGGCTACAGACACACCATGTGAGACACACTGAAGTCACAAGAAAGGCTGTATATTGTTGTGGGAACAGTTAGTGCTGAAAAAAAAAAACAGCCAGCAGATGTTTGCAGCATTTCATAGGGGTTCCTGCAGCCTCTGCTTTTTCTGGGTCTCAGTGCAGCCCCAATGCTCCGCATTGTTGGATTGTGAGATTACAGAGGGGGTGAGTTGTTGTTTTGGTGGTATGTGTTTTGTTTTTTCCCCCTGTTCTGTACCTGCTCCTGTAATATACATACATACGGGGAATTCTACATGCTAGAGCACAGAGTAGCAACTACGATGGCAGGAGAACTACTTTTGTCAGTCCAATTAACCCTAAGATATTTTTTCTCTCTGCACAGTCTTAGGCAGTGGGCTTATCACGTTGTGCATGTTGAACAGGCATTTTTGCAGGGACCAGTGGTGTCTGGGGAGAAAGGCTGCAGCTGATTGACTTCCAGGCACGTGAAACAGAAAGGCTTTTTCTCAGAGGAAGGGGAATTACAGCTTGGTCAACAGAAGTTACAAGGACTGAGCAGAACCAAAGGCTTTGACAGAGTTTCTAGTTTCATTTTTTGACAACAGGGGCCAGGGAGCCATAGACCTGAGGGCTGGAAAGTAGAAGGGAGGAAAACAGAGCCAATTTAGGTAGTATTATGGTCATATGGGACACACTGACAAAGGACATAATTGAAAGATGGCAGTACGGATTAACAACAACAAAAAAAAATAAAGGCTGCAAAAAATATTTTGCTTCATCTGTCCTCCTTACTCCCACAGTGTTTTAGTAGGATGGGTCTATATGGCTAAAATCAAACCGTAGAGCTTGCACATTTTTAAGTGTTCAACCTGAAAGCAAAATGAGCATCTAAATGCAACGGGAAGAAAAAGGATTAAAACTAACTGTACATCAAATTAATAATTTCAGCGTATTGTCCATGACAGTGTTCCTGCTTACACTGAAAATACAGGTGTTAGCTGGATGTGAACATGCAGGCAGTCAGTGGAAAGAATGGGTGGATTTTGTGTGTTCTTTCTCTTGGTTTAAGATATCAAACTAATGCACATGCATGCTAAGAAGCACACTTGAATTCTTCGTTCCACTTTGAGCAGTTACTAACTCACCATTTCCATTCTAAATGTTTGTTTTGTTTATCTCTTCTCATCTTTTTCCCAGGACACATGCTTGTCCTCAGAACAAGTTCTCCCCCTTAAAGCTCTGCATTGTGTTACAACTAATTTCTGAAGCCAGAAGGATGATTTCTGTCATAATTTGTTATGAAAACATACCATCTACTAAAAATTGGTAAAAATCAAAGTACTCATTCATTATTTGCTCTGTAGTCTGCTGGGAGATCTAAAACCAAAAATTAAAAGACTGTCAGTGCCTCAGGGGGATAATAAGAACTTTTATTGATTTGGAATGGCCAATAAAATGGCATCCTATTTTAAAACAAGACAAATATCTTTCTGGTGATGGGAAATTGTCCTGGGATACCAGAACAATGTGTACCAAGAGAGCCATCAAAAGACACTGTGTCTTACCAGCTGTCCATGATCTGTTTTTCTGTCCTCACTACACTTAACTAGGTTAGTCCAACAAGAGGTGCTTTGAGTTTAAGTGACAAGCTGTGTGGTGCACTGCTGAAATAGCAGCTGCTGTCCTAAATTTCAGCTGGGAGGCTGCTGTTGCAGTTAGTGGATGTAGCACATCCATGGCTACTAGTAGTGCAGCACCTGAGGCAGATGACTTCCCAGCAGAAGATTCTATCTCTGCTTGAGAGCTTGGAAAATCTTCTGGCTCTAAGAGACACTTCTGAATAGCAGTTGTGGCTTTGAATAAAACAACACATGCAACCACTTATTTAGACTATTGACAATCACTTAGGACTTGAAAATTAAATTAACTTTATTTCTGTATGTGGTTTTTATGTATTTATATAAACTTAGCTTCAAATCTGGGGGGAAAGAGGAGTAAAGGTAGCCAGGCACAATTTCTTTGGCCTCCTGTACAGTACTTGACAGCATTAAACTTAGTCACATTGCCTGGAGTGACTTGGATCTAGTGCTCTCAGGTTTAGACTTTTTTTTTTTTTTTTTTTTTTGTGAATGAAGTCCCTGCTCTGTATCTCACACTATGGAGGTGGACATCTGCTTTGTCCAAAAGCAACAGAAGAGCAGCAGTTCACGTCCTTTGTGTTTCTGCCTCAGGGAGGGCACTGTTTAGCACCGTGCAGGGAGGTGGCCCTGGCAGAGCTGTGTTGGGGATGCTGCCCCAGCTCTGCGGCACCCAACCCCGGGTGGGCTCAGCTTCTCTGCACTGAGCATCCGCCTCCCCCCCAGCGACAGCCACGCGCCTGCGGATCCGTCGTGCCAGTGCTGTGCCAGAAACGGGCCACGCGTTCAGCTTTCTCTCCTCAGCTTCTTATCTGCACCTCCAGGGATTATTCAGGTGTTTATTTTTGTGTTGGTATTGGAAAGGTTTAGGATTATTCTGCTTGCAAATCTGGATGCAACAAATTCAGTGCAACGTTAGAGGCACAATACAGCCTAGCTCCACCAAAAGGCCTCCTGAGAAGCAGCGTGTTGCAATCGCAGCATGGTTGGTAGAAGTTAGGTTTTGGTAAGAGGCAACACAGTGTCTGAAGAAAAAATTCAACCATCTGGAGTCACTTGTATGAGACCATCATTTCTAAATCCCCAAGTGATTGACATATGATTGACAGGGGAAATGGCTGTATCAGACAATCTTGAAATGAGAACTTATTTGTGTTAAATACAGATTGAATTTCAAGTTTAAAGCAGCACTCAAGCTTTTTAATTGCTCTTTTCAGCTTTGGTTTTGTAAAAAGTAGAAAATAACTGCACAAGCATTGGTTAATTTAGAAAAGTCTGCTCTGAAGAGAGATTTTGAAAAATGTTAGGAATAATAAAACAGAACCATTTTTACATTATGCCAGAAAAACTGCAAGTCAACAAAAGAAGTCTGGCTCTAAGCCAGACCACCAAAATAGAAACTAAAAAGAGTGGCAGAAACTGGTTCACATCAACTTTGTTATTCTAAAAAAAAAAAAAAAAAAGTAATTCCTGCACAAAGACTGGAGTAGAAACTACAGTATGAAATATCACCAAGAATAAATATTCATATGCCACACTCAACAATTTGGCCCATACAATGAATCTTTATAATTTGACCTATCTCTTGGTATTGACTCTTGGAATTCAGCATGATACTTGCAGCAAAGTCTGACAGACTTTGCTATTTTCTTACTGCTTGAAAAAGCCTTTGAAGTGAAGAGCATTTCCCATAGTCTACTGTTGACCATGTTTTCTTCAGCCTCCTGTAGCTCTGTAGTGACAATCTTCAATGCTTACAAACAAATTTGTACATACTCAGCTTTTTTCTAGATATCAACTAAATTCCTGCTTCTCCCAGCCTGGAATGTTGGTGAACTGATCCTTTCTACCTGCTGGAGTCTCAGCAGCAGGCATAGCAGAGAAGGAAGGAGGAAAAGCAGGGAATCTACAGCCAGCCCCAAACTTCATCCCTTTTCTGGAGTGCTGTGTAGCTACTAGTAGCTACACAGCAATGTCTCCTACATGCCCCAAATTCTTAAAATTGACATCAGAGGTGAAGGTCATAAACTAAATTTTAAGACAACTCTCCCATCCTCAGCTATTTCAAAGGGCTCACTTGTCTTCAGTGGCCCACCAGGGTACTGCTGTCTCTTTGACTTGGGTCCTGCCCATTTTCAAAGGGTACAGCAACACAGAGGGCAGGACTGGGGAGGATTATGTCAGTGTCTCTCTCTACAGTTTCATAAGTAACTCTAGTTTTCACCTTGAGGTCTGAAATTGCTCTCCTTTTCACATGGCATTTCTGCCACAGATAGGACAGGGGGAAACAAATCAGAAGAATAGATTCTTTGCTTGTTGTTCACAAAGTCATTAATAACATCACTAGAAACCTGGGGTGGAACTTCAGAGGCATAAAAGCAGCAATGCAAAAGTTAATTTAATTGCCAGTAGTTTTGAGCACAGCAAACAAAGCCATCTAGAGCTAACGTTTCAAAGCTTTTGGGTTCTTGCTTGACCAGACCCAGCATTTGCAACACTATTTTTAAAATGCTTACTACATCAAACAGGCACACATGCTCAAGGCAACATCCCCATCTCAGGAAAGTCACTTCTGCATTCTGAGAGGCAGCGTCTTTTTTATGCTCATGTGGCTTGGCAGGTTAAGCCACAGTCAGCCACCTCACTGTGACACATTTTGTCAAATACTTCTTTCTCCTAGCACAGCCAAACCATCCCATGTCAAACCATGGGATGCTACAGGCAAGGCCTGCTGTCCTGAACTGCTCGCAACACAAGTTATAGCAATAAACAGGTTTATCTCCTCTGGTCCTCCACTGCTGTAAGTTACAAACCAAGCTATAACCAACGTTTCCCAAACTTAGTAGTATTCACTACAATTTTCTTATACCCTTGAGGAAATGTCTCTACCAGCCCTCCTCACCTTTCTGCTGCTTGGTGACTCCCTCTTGCAGCAGCTTCACAGAAAAAGGTGTCAAGACTGAAGCTGCAGCAATACCAGAAAAACCACAAAAGAGAAGAGTTTCTTTGTTTTCATGCTCTGCAGAAGCTGCTCATTCAGGGACTGTGGGCTAGAGAGATCAAGAGAAGCAATAAGGTTCCACCTAACTCAGAGCCCAGCAATTCAGTTGCTGTGAATCAGTGGTGACCCAAGGTCTTGTTCTCAGCTTCTCCACTTCAGGAAGCACTCCATATTAACCGCTTCCTCACACAAGGGACAGGCAAAGGATATGCTTAGCCATTTCTCTCCCTTCTGATGGAACAACCAAGATTACTTCACCTCTGTGCAGCACAGGGCCGCAAGCAACTTGCACTGCTCTCAACAGCACTGAAAACATAGACTTTTAGTATGTTACAGTGTTTTGAGCAGTGGCAGAAAACCTGATATTCTTAAATGCTTGCTACCAAAGCCACAGAATGTTTTAAGTAACCTTAATGCACTGGTAAATTGTATTGTTCTCTACTTTATTGAAAGATTCCATTTTATTCCTCTGCATTCAATCAAAATGTTTAAAACAGAATATGGATGTTTTAGGAAATGGTGCATACTAGATACCACCCACTCTCCTCTCAGCAAGCATTTGCCACTGTACCTTATTTGTTACTCTTTGTTGCACATTCCATCCATATTGCAGTTACACGATGAAAGTACTTTTTGTGTTGGTTGGTTTTGGTTTAACAATGTGCCAGCTTTGCAGGCTGGCCAGGGTTCTTGGCAGGGTTTTCTGCTCACATATTCACCTACAAAGCACCCACAGCAGTAACGATGTGCGTATTTACTTGCTGGTACCAAATCTTATGGAGATACTCTGCCTGTAGCTTTTCCACTGGCCAATATTGCATTAAGCTGGGTAGCTGAATTTTATTTTCTTAAATGGGAAAACAAAGGACAGATTTGAAGCCACCTTTTTTCCCTTCAACACCATCACATTTATTTTGCTGCTTCTAGAAAACCTCCATGATCTTGCAGGTATAAACTCACTCATTTCTCCCAACAATCCAACCTAATGGCAGTGAGATTTCCCTCGTTATTCAGCAGTACTTGGTAACAAAGTCACATATCTGGTTTAGGAAGCTGTTGGTGAAGGAGAAAAAAACATGGAAAATGATGTGGAAAGAAGGAAAATTAAATGATTCTTCCAACCCACATCACTTTGAGAAGCCTATTGCTTGAAGTCCCTCATTAGCTGTGGTCACACCAACCGCAACAAGATATACACCAGCATGCCCTGAGGAAAGGCACCCTCATAGATCTGCCAATGTCCAACTGGTCTTTATTTTATTCTCCAGAATCCAGAGTTACTAACATTTGTAGTCCCAAGCACCTCTGTTAAGTACTTGCATAAACTTCATTCCCCAGCCCTAAGGGGGAAAAAGGTCTTTTTGCTTAGGACTGAATGGATCATCCATGGCAGACATATACAGTAGGAAACCATCTGCATACCCTGGTGGTACTCCTTTCTTCCAAGCAGTGATGTGAGTGATATTTGACTGTTATGGAGTGAAAAAAAAAAAACAAAAACAAAAACAACAGAGGAGCTGAGTGAGGTATGATGCCAGGTATAAATGCCAGAATGCCCAAGCGAGGAGGAATGAATTCTTGGCCCACGTTACACATTTCAAGGAGAGGTCTTGTGTCTGTTTATGCCAGGGACATCTATAGGGGACCACACAGTCCAGCTTCTCTGCCACCATGTTGTCTTGCAGCTCATCAACTAACCAGCCCCATCAGCTAACACCAGCACACCCTGCGTACGACTGCCTCTACAGAACAAGCCACACAGAGGCATGGGCTGAGACTTCATACAGGCTCAGAACTTCCCATAATCTCATTTGAGATAGTACAGGGCATTTATGAACCCTCTGAACATCAGCAAGGCAGATGGCACTTAAAATATCCATAGCCAGTGTAAGAATTATTTCTGATGTTAGACAACCATCCCTGACTTCAGATCCTTAGGACTGCCATTTCAAGTGGCAAGGGGCATTTTCTGCACCCGGAGATGAAGGTGCAGGTACAATGCTCGTATTACATGGTTCAGAAAAGAAAAAATAAAACCAAACAAAAACCCTGAATGTTATCCGAATTTTAGCCTTTGCGCAGAACCAAAAAGATTAAAAACAGTGACTGAGTTTTGTGGAAAGGATTTTACGGACAAATGTTTGCAATTAAAAAATTTAAAGAAAACAGATTTTGTTTGGATGTAAACATTCCCCTGCTGCCTTAGAAATACTAACACAGCAACACTGCACTGAGAAATTGGGAAGAAGAAAGCGTTCTCTAAAGAACAAGCAACAACCACCAAAAAAGGTAAAAGTATTTCTTTAAATATTTCAAGTTTAAAAATATGTAGGATACTCTAAGCACAATCCTGGTTTTTACATCTCAGCTGCTGTGTGGCCAATCGCCCAGTAAAGTGCCAAACTGCAAAGATGCCAACTGGTTTCAATAAGAATTCCCCTAAAACCAAACAAACAAAACCAAAACAACACAAACCTAGGCAAGTAAAAAAAAAAAAAAAAAAGAGTGCTGAACCCAGAAAATTATATGGATAAAAATTTTATGCTGTATTAGGCTGGACTAATGCAACACTGAACTTTGTGATAGGGTAAAAGTCAAACATGAGTGCCAAAACAAGAGGGAGAAAGTAAGGTCTAGCTTTATAATTTCTCCAGCTGAGTTTTCAGGAACATAAACTCTTTGTAGAAAGAAGTGCCAGAAGCACTCCCACAGATATTACTAATTGTTGCAGCCCCTGTTAAGCATATGACCTGAAGAGTTTGGTAAGTTCACTAGGCAACACTTCCACAAACATCTAGGTTGTTAGCACTAACTCACATCCCTCTCATCAATGGTTACAGGTCTCTGGACTTTTGGATTTGATTTCACCACAGGAGCAGATAGAAAGACCTGCTGCCAGCACCACTGGCTTCTCAAAAACAGAGGAGCCTTGCAGGCACTTGGGAAGTCTCCCACGTGCACTCCATCCAGCCACACTTACACACATACTGCATTTCTTCGTGCTAGAACACAACAGCTTGGCACAACTACCTACGCGGGGGTGAAAGGGTCCGTACATGCAGACAGTCTGGTTAGACACTGTCTGATCCCATGGCTGGTCCTTGGGACATACTTGCTGTGTTCACCAGATTTTTATAAAGAAGAAAAATCTTCTTTAGTTGTTGAGAGAAAGATCTTCTCAAGTTGAGATGATAGGAGAAAGAGGAAGATGAGAAAACAAGTTTGCCCTTAAATTGGAAGACGTATTGAATAACTGACAAGATCTCATCAGAGCTCAGAATTGCTAATTTTGCCCAAATGTTCATGTGACAGACTACACCACAAGCAAAATACTCTGCTGTCATCTTACCCTTAAAGACACATCATTATACTAGTAAGGCTAAAAGAGTAGTAACATAGTCTCATTTTTCTCAGATGCTCCAAATACCTCAAACCTAACTGCTGCACACAGGTGGAAGTCAGAAAACCTATGTGTTTGACTCTGCTTTTGCTGAAGTTCAACTCTACACTCCCCAGCCATGTCAGCTTGCTCAAAAACTTAGGTATTTTAGTCTCATCCCTAAGTTGCAACACATTTTGTGCTGTCAGAATCGCATTATGCTGGTTTTAATTTGTTCTTCACAATAAGAATGCATATCAATCTGGCACATGAAAAAGCACATCTGTGGGGGAAAAGAAAAAAAAAAAAAAGTCCTGTCTTGCTAGAAATCCGTAAAAGTAAACTTATCTGAAATTACTCACCAAAATTACATGCTACTTATTTCAACTGACAAAACTATTTTTTCCATAAGGTACTAATCCTACCAACTGGAAATTCCATCAATCTTGGTGAAAAGTTTTGATGCAACTTTGTAAAAATGCTCAACATTTTTTTAGAAAAATCATAAGAAATTGCAGCAACGAAAAGGTGGTATCCCCCCCCCCACGCTAAGTAATAGGGCTTACAGAAGTAGTATTAAAAAAAATAATTCCTGTGTATCACTGATGTCCACTGCAGATCATTACTGAAAGAGTAACAGAATCATGATTCAACACAAAGCCTCTCACCAACTCTATGCTCCATCTTCACACACCACTTAGTTAAAGGGTTAAGGCTTGTCCTCTATGTCTCCTTTCAGACAGCAGACATCTTCAGCACCTCCGTGCTGCCTGCCATACCATGTAAATGACAGCAAGTTTAGCTTATAATCGCTGAAAGAAATCTCATAAATAGGAGATGAACAGAAGATACACAGTTCTGCACCACCCTTTTGAACACTGCCAGCACACTGACCCAACAAGGACAAGACATCAAGAGCTGTAAAGCAAAGACTCACCTGGTGTCAACAACATGCAAACCCAGAGTAACTAACTGTTGGAATGTGAAGAAGCCCATTGAATGAGAAACTAATGGACAAGGAAATTTCATGCAGAATCTTACGGCACAGCAATGAGGGGGAAACAACACCTTCTATGATAAACCCCAAGCAAGGATGCACAAGTACCACAGTGAAATTGCTGTGTGCCTCAAAGACAGTGAGGAAGGCCAAGTTCCAAAAGATGGGGGTGCGTGTGTAAAAACACCACTGCTAATAATCTGAAAGGCAAGTTTCTTTATGAAAGCAGGCAGCAATTTGAAAGCAGCCACTGACACTGGAAAGCAAGGCAGAGCCCTGGCAATTGTCTGCAGCAGACACAGAAGACAGGGTGGTCCAACCCAGCACCAGTAGCAACCAGGAAACTGGGAGATGACAGAGTGCCAGGAAGGGCACCAGACTGTATGAAGGCTGGAGAGAGTAGCGAACAAACCCAACAAATTCTTAGCAGAACAACTCAGTGAAGAACATTAGGAAGTGCTTCAGACTCCAGCTGGGTATGCTGCTCCCAAATGGGACAAGAAAAACAAAACTGTTGCTGCTTTGCTCCTCTGAGTCAGTAGGTTAAGACCCACACCTGTGCAATTCATCAGTGGGACTGAGGAGACCAATGTCTGCTCAGCCTTCCTTGCTCCACATCCACCACCCTCCCCCCCTCAAATCCTGCCACTATCAGAGCCATTCCTGCAGTGGTTCATGTGTAGCAATGATGGTGAAGAAACCCATCGTGGACCAGTGAATGACAAAGTTCTGATTTCTTACAAAACAGGGCAAGGGAAAAATGGCATGACTGATCTGATCATTGCGCTTCAGCAGCTTCTGAAAACGGAAAGTTATTTTTATAACTTGTAATTCCATCTATAAAAGTGCTCTATATTCTACTGTATTGAATGCATATATTGAAAAGTGGACCCGAGTCCCAGTTTCAGGGCTATTAAAACACTTCTATTTTCGTACGGCAGCTATTTCATTTTCAGACAGATCAAGGCCAGATACCTGTCACTGTCTCAACAACTGGAAAAGATGAGTAAGCTATGACAACTACAGTTACAACATGATCAAGTCTTTATGCCAAATACTGAAAGCAAACTTCAAAGACTGATCTGTTTTCTGTTGATAGTTCAGATTCATTTCTGCTTTAATAACTGACAACCAGAAATTTTCTAAGAGGTCAGGTGATGAAAAAAGCTATTACAAAAGAGGAAGTGGCAATATAAGAACAAGGGAGAACAAGAACAGCATTTATATATAAAAATTTATTTAGGTGAAGTCACGAACAGTTTAGTATCAATTTACAAACACTTCATGTTATGCATATTATTGAAACTATCAAGAAAGGTAAAGGAGAGCAGATAATGGCAGCTTTTTCCTGAAACTAAAGGCATACCCTTACCATCATGCGCCTTACTGGATCACAGTATTACCTTGATCATACTCCCTAGTATGCAAGGGAAAAGGAAAAGAAAACAAAATACTGAAATGTAGGATGATTAAACCGTGAACCAATGAATATGGTTTTCATGAACACCAGACTACAAAGGTCTAGTCTGATGCTCAGGATCTTCAGTATTCTACAAGGATAATACCAGAATAATAATTTAGGTCAATTACTATATTCGATCAAGAATTTTGTGATGCGTAATGGGGCGACAACTGATTTCTGGCAATGACAGCAATGGTTAATGTATTTGTCAAAAAAGAATGGAGAGGCGATATTGAGCCTCACAGAGTAATTCTGTTGACAACCTGAGTTATTATACCAGATGTATGATACTGTTTCAAGTCAAACACACATTTATGTTGCAGATATTCTCAATGAAATGGTAAAAGTAACAGCTGTAACAAGACAAGTTGTGATTTATTGTATTGAAAACAAATATAGTACACAGGTTTTTGAAGTGTCCAGTGGTGATCTGCAAAGATCCAGGATTGCACGCAAGTTTGCTCAAATAAGAATGGTTAATCTGCACATTAAAATGGTTTGTACTTTCAAAGTAGTATTTTAGGGCAGGGTTCTCCTCCAGGAGACTGTTCCTGACCTCATTCAACCAATGTTCAATTTATTCACCTTCCTGAATCTTTGCCCTCTTTGGATAGTCTGTGGCAAGTGCTGCGCTGCAGGAATTCCTGTTTTCCAGCAAACTGGCTTGCTCTGCAGGTTTGTAGTCCATTGTTACAATTGCTGATTGGGTAAAATGAATTTCCTACGTCTTCTCTAGCACAGCTTGCAACGCAACAGAAGCAGAGGTAAAAGAATGCACTAGAATACCAGAGCTCCACTTAAACACCAACGGAGTCAGGCTGTTGGCACCAATAAGAAATTCTGTATTTAACAAATCTGCAAATATTTAAGATTCAAAGTTAGTCAGTTTTATAAATAAACTCACCCACTTAGGCTGACTGCCATTCCAACTGGCCTTCTGTTTTCATGGAGTCTGGAAAAAAAAAAAAGGCAGAATTGTCTGAAGTTATACAGACTTAAATTTGTAGGAACGAATCTGAATGATCCTACATATGCACCCATTATTGCACTCAAACTAGAACCAGGGTTTCCTCAATTTGTTCTGTATCAAGCAAAGTTATAACTCCTCATCGGGGCCTTACAAGGGACAGCCAGTTACAAATGCCACACTTTGTTCTACTTGACTTCGTTTTTACTGGTTAGCCTTCTGCAGAACCACAGATACTGGCACTACATCAAGTTGAAATTTAAGAAACCTTCAGCTGAAAGAGGAAATTAAATACATTCAGGCTGCCCAATGCTATCCCTTGAAATTATGAAAACAAGATCAGTTCAAACAATCGGAAAGACAAGGTCTTTGTAAACACCTCCTCTTCCTCTTGAGTGTCAATGTGGAAAAGCTGAGGTACTGGCCAAAGCCATAAGCGGCTGTTCTCTCTCATTTGAATTCTCTTGATTCTTCTGCTCAAATATGAAGTCACTTTTTGTTTTTCTTTGAAGTAGTTTTACACATCATTAGAGCTTGCAAAGACCTGAGGAGGTGAGGCAAAAACCCATAGTTCACCTCCAAGAGAGCAACGTTTCCTTGCTGCTGTCTCACCAATGATAAACTCAGGCTTTATCCTAGGCCTCACCTACACTTCACAGCTGCTGAAACCATTCACTTGAGGATGTTCTCTTTTAAACAGTTCTAAGAGACCACTTGCTACCAATTAAAAACTGCTCTAATAACAGAAAGGCAGTTGAACCCACACCAAACGATTGCACAACTTTTACTTTTGCTTTTCATTGTGCTGCTAAAGCACTACATTAAAATTTTGGTATTTTGCAAGTTATTTAGTTAAAAGAAACATTTTTGAGTTTTCATTGCACAATTTCTGAAGAGGGGAAAAAAAAGAAAATAATCAATGCCACTGTTAAAAATCAACCGGGAAATTTCCACAAAACCAAACAGGATCGAGACCTCTGGTGCCTCAGTGGGCCATGGTGCCAAGCTCTGCACCGACAGACTGGCTGCTGTGGAAGAAATTACTAGTCTGGTTAACATGACAAGCTGTAGATCCAGTCTCGGATGAGATGAAAGCTACAAGTCATTCCCATCTGGTGCTCGCATAAGATCTGCAGCAAAACAAGAACTGAGCTGTTCTCGAGCATGGAGAAATCTAAACAGAGATAAAAGAAAGTTGCATAAATCTAAAACATTAACCACAGAAGACACCAAGGTCACAAGGCCAGCACTGTGACCTGTTTATCTATAGACTACTGCTTGGTGTTTTTCCCATTCTGTGTTGCACGGAAGTCACTTTTCACAGGTACCAAAGTCAGGACTAGGCATGACACAACAAACATGTCCAGATGCCCTGAAAAGTTCCCTTTCCAGCTCACGCTAACAGAGTTGAATAATTTAGGCACTCTTCTGAGCCAGCAATCCCCAGGAAGTACAACATCTGATGAGCTAGCAGAAACCCTTCAGGAACGCAAAGGTCCTAAAAAAATTCTTTAGAAATAAATACAGCCAACACAATAGAGTCTCCCTACCATAATTCAGCCGGCATCAAACTCGGCGTTCAGCATTTTCTGTGCTGAGGATTTGACAGAGTACAGCCACCAGCCTCAGAGAAGCAGCACAACCCCTAGCACAGGCAGGCAGCCCGCTCCCTGTGGCTGTGGAGCTGGCAGACACAGCACTGGTCGTGGAAAGGGGAGATCTGCCTGCACACCTCAGGGCTCACACCAACCCAGTGACGCTCAGCGCCTCCACCGACAGCAGAACGCTAACATACACAAACCACTCCCCACTGCCCCTCATCACACCCACCCTGTTCTTCCCACAAAATAGGCCAGAACTTGTGGACTCCCAAACCGGGTTACATCCCTCAGCCACAGTGAATTTGCAAGCTGTGGCCACTGGTTGTGAAGTTTATCTCTATTCACATCAACTTTTCTGGCTTCCCACACAGCCTGCACCTACCACATGCTCCCCTAGTAACAGGAGAGAGAGCCTGTACTCCTTGTCTTACGCACAGATAACTGTATTGCTGAGAAAGTTAAATTTTTAAAGACAACACAGAGCAAAAAAAAATGAAACGAAATACCTTTCCTCTACTGACTTAGGGAAAAAGCAGTTCTATACCAGCGAAGGGAATGAATGGGTTTCCTCATTTCTGGTGGCCAGAGAAATAAATGCTACAGACAACTATTTGCCAAGACTCTGCTTTTTTCTGCAGCAACGCCCGCGCCTCCCACGGTGGCCCGCTGGACACCCGTGTGGCTCCACACCCCCCCGGCTGCTACCACGGCCCTACAGCTATCACGAGCCAAGGGTCAGCACCGTGACCCCGGAGCTGCGGCCCAACTCGCGGGCACCCCCATCTGCCCACTTCTCTCCCCTTCCGAGGGGCACCACGCCCGGCCAGAGCAGCGGGGAAGCGTGCGGCCGCCGGCCCATCACACCTGGCTTTTCTCCTCCTGCTTGGGGCTCTGGGACGGTGCTGGCGGGGCTGGGGCTGGCGAGGGCTGCGTCTCGGCCTCGGGACGCGGCT
>NW_008594084.1:29140-38407 GCF_000691845.1 Merops nubicus | reverse complement strand
GGGCGGGGCCTTAAAGGCGGCCTGGAAGAGAAGGTGGAGGCGTTAGGGGTGGGAAAGGTCTCAGGTCAGCAACGCGATACTGTTGAGGTCTCCCCTCAGCCTGTGCCAGTCTACACAACCCCAGGTCACTCAGCCACATCTCCATGTTCTGCAGATCCTTCAGCAGCTTCGTTGCCCTCTGGACCCACTCCAGCCCCTTAAAACTGCTCTAGATGAGCATGTGAAGTGCTGGGGTTAAACCCCCAGCCCTGAGTGAGGGTTGGCAGATGGATGATGGCCACAACTAATCAAGAAAGCCCCTCCTGACTGGTTTTCACCCAGTGCCTGGCCAGCCTTAGGTCGAAGCTGATGAGGAGATCACTACCAGGTGCCCCCACCTTCAGCATTAACTTGGAGGTGGGGCAAGAAGCCACCTCTATAAGAGCTGGCTCTGCTGGCAGTGCAGTGTGGAGGTTTGTCTAGGTAGTGTTTGTGTTGTGTGTGGTTTCTGGTCATCAGAAAAGTTCTCCAACTGCTCATAGTGAGTGGAGTTCCAAGGATGTTGTAGCAATATTGTGAGTCTCCCTTGGGGAAGCTGCTGTATGATAGGACTCATCGCCTGGCTGATTCAATCTCCCACAGCTTGGTTCCTGAGTCAGCTTGCTCCTTTCTTCACACAGTATACTGTGAGTGAATGCATTTATTTATTTCTTCCTCCAGTGGTTTGGCACCTTGGATTGTTTCTGTATGGGTTAAGATCAGAGGGATGGTTATGGCTGCTGGTCTGTTTGTTAGTGATATCCTATGCTGGGCAAATGGTCAGGAGAGATGCCCAAAACTGACCACAGTACTTGAGCTGTGGCCTTGCCAGTGCTGAGTTCAGGAGCATAATCACTTCCCTACTGCTGCTGGCAGCACTAGTGCTGATCCAGGCCAGGATGCTGGTGGCCTTCCATGTCCAGCTGGTTGTCCATCAGCCCCCCCAGGGCCTTTTCTGCCAGGCAGCTTTCCAGCCATTCATCCCCAGGCCTGTAAATGGGGCACCCTTAGCAGGGACTGTTGTGACAGTGTCATGGAGGCTCCCGCCAAACAGGCAGCAGTAGCCACCCAAAATGCATATTTCTTCCAACCAAAAATGACCCAGCACTCCGAAGTATCAAAGCCAATGGCAACTGTGAATGTCAGGTGACAATATTACACAACTAATTTTGAAGTTTTGGGAATGTTCTTCTCTTTGGCTTCAGCTTTCCCACAAGGTGATGCCTGGCCCAGGCCTGCTGGGGAAGGAGCACAGAGGACCAGGGTGGATAAGGGTCTGAAGCCCTTTTCTACCCTGCCAGCGCATATGCTTCTGCTTTGTGCCACCCCCCACCTCCCCTTCTTTATTTTTTTTTTTTTTTTTAAATATCACCTCTTCACTCAGTTTTTGGGCCTCAAGAAGTTACACGTGGTGTTTTGTTCAGAAGGAGAGCCCACGGCCCCCAGCAGCCATCCTTACCAAGGAAAGAAATCTCTCTGCCATTCATTGTTAGTTCTACAGTGTGTGAAAATACCCACAGAGGCTTGAATCTGGTAATACGTTGCTGCTTGAAAATGCAGGTCCTGTGATGAGCTGGGAATCTGAAGGGCTGGGTTTCCCTGGGGCTGATGCCTTCAGGCTGTGTCTGTAGGAGCAGATGTTGTCAGACTGGGGTTACATCTCCCTGGGGTCACAGGAGGGAGCAGGGTGAGTGAGATTGCTGGTTTGCTAATCTGGGCATGGAATCCTAATTACAGATGGATTTGTTCGCTGAAGTCTTCCTTGTCCTTGCCTCAAGTGGTAGTGTCCCTGCCCATGGCAGGGGGGTTGGGAGTAGATGGTCCCTAAGGTCCTTTCCACCCTGAACCCTTCTGTGCTTGCCATGTTTACACTTGCTGGGGCACTGCCCGCCTGTGCCTGGCATACGCCTGCTGGGCTCTGAGCCGAGCGGGGTTTGGAGGTGGTGAATGGAGCCCACAGGGGCCTACTGCAGGCTCTTTTATGGTGTGTAATTATCTGTTATCTACTGGCACTGTTCACACAGATGAAAGTTTTTCTGCTGCAGTCCTTTGCCCTGGATATTGTGATTTTTGATCAGTGGACTTCATCTGTCTTCCTGAATTTAGAGTCTGCTGAGACTACAGATACCAAATACAAACAGCTGAAAATGAAAGGAGGATTTGTCTGGATAAGATCTCATTATACAGAAATCTTACAATAAGAAGTAGCTGTAAAAGCACTGTAGGAGCTACTGCAAAAATGAATTTAGGAAGTTAAAAAAAAGTTACAGAAAAATCCGTAGTTTTTTCATGATTGTAAACCGCTGACAGAGAAGATTAAAGAAAAAAAGATGAATACTTCACTGGTGCTTTATCAGTTTGAGGCTTTTCTGTGATGCATGTGATAACAGCCTTAATCAGAGTAATGTACACCACAAAGATCCGTTTGATCCTTCCCTTTGTTCCCAGCTCTCTCTGGGAAGGAGCACACTCTGCTTGGTTGGGGCTGTACTTCTGCTCTTTTCTCTTGCATTGTGTTTTCATTGCTGTCAACAATTCTGTTGACCTCAATGAGAAAAAGTCCCTGGATCCTAAGTCCAGCTTTAAAGAAGTAGAGTTCAGTTACACCAGGTGAAGATTCACTGCTTTTTACAGGGGTTTTAAATCTGTTCTCCCCTTCCTTACCTTCTGGCTTGATGTGGTGTTAGTGACAAATCCTATCAATTGACTGCGTTTCTTGAACCCAATTAAAAACTGCATCACCCCAATTACATTAAAAAGTGTTCTAGACATGAAGCCAACATTTCGTCTTTCAAGTGAGAAGGCTGAGTGATTCCTGACAGAGCTGGGAGCTCTGATGGATCAACCAGCAGGTTCTCCTGCATCCCCCTGTTCCTGATGGGTGGTTTATTTGCCAAGGGAGCATTCCAAGCTTTCTGAATCAGAAAACAGGAGTTGAAGTCAGGAAATCTTTTTATTGTGCTGTGGTAGAGTCCCCCTTACTGACTGTGCTCTTCTGAATTTATCTCTGACTTGGGTGTCTTCAGATGTTGTATCTGATAAACACAGTGGGGGAAAGTTGTCTTTTAATAACTCACATCTATTTGGCTCAATAGTGACACAGTTTTCACAGTGCCATTAAAAATACATGCTAATTTACAAGTCATTTAGGAAACTACTAGAGATACAAAGTAATTAATGGTTTACTTACAATAATATTAATTTCTTTTTAACTGCAGCAAGCCTTTGAAGCTATAATTGGGACCCTGATGCTTGCAATGAAATATTGCTGCAGTTCAACAGAATTTTTGTTTTGAACTGTTTGTCATTACAGAGACTTCCTGACGCATACGTTTGTTTGTATGCTTTTAAGATAATCAAAGTCTAGAATAGTTATTTGATCCAGCTATTCATGGTAGGATTTTCTTTTACAACTATTTCAGTCACATGGTTATTCATACTTTTAATTGTAGTATTTTATAATCACTTAACCTGCTAGTTGATTCCAGGAAGTAGTTTTTCATCAATGCAGCATTTCTCTGTCCCCCTGAATTGCAGCTAATACACGAAGGAACATTGGTGCTTCATTTGGATTTGGTGGCAGAGCTGGTGAACTGCTCCAGGAAACACATCTTGTCCAAGGGGTGGAAGCTTGTGCTCAGTGGAGAGGCCCAGGAGAGCTTTTGTAAGTGCAAAACTGTTTACACTGGTATTTAGCTGAAGAGTTTAAGTCCTCAAAAATTGAGTTTTTCTATGAAAATTGGGGTTACAACTGAGCAGAAAACTCGCATGTTGTTGTGTGTGGCTGAAAGCTCTTCAGCTTCCATCTGGTCAGGCTGGTCTCCTGCATCCCACTGGTGGGTTTCTCTACCCTGTGGGGGTGTGGTAGTTCTCAAGTAGCATTATAACAGATACCTGGATGCTTTCTCTGATGGTCTGAAATTCTCCTTTTGAAGCTGAACACATGGCCTTTTACATAGTCTGTGTTCTTCTTTTTGTGGATCTCTGAGGGGGGAATCAAAGAAGAGAGGTTATTGTGAAGAACTGAACTGGACACTGCGCATCTTGTTTCTGCTTCAGAAAATCTGATACTTGAATGTTGACAGACCATTGATCAAAGTCTGTTGTAAGGAAGTTAGGAGGTCTGGTCATAGTCCAGTTAAATGGGCTGTGTCTAAAGAATGTGGGTGTTTGCAGTGTTGCTTCTTCACCTGACATACACATCCCCTGAATACATCAGGAACGCTGATTTGCTCGATGTGCTACTGGAGCTCTCTGTGCATGCCAGGTAACTATTAACACTTTGTGAAGATGCAGAAACAAAGTTGATATGCCTTCAGGCTTGTGTCACTGTGTTCCTCAGGAGCAATGTATGATCTGAATCAAGTATGAGGAGACTCTTCTGACTGGGTATATTCATTTTTTTTGCTAGGAACAGGTGGCTACATCTTGGGCTCACAGAATTTTTGACATTTGTGATAAAAATGCTGTTTGGTGAGAGGGCCTGATTCCAGGGTTTTGTGTTGGAGTTCTCCCTTTATGAAGAAGAGGAAAGGAAGATGATGATAGCATGGCTAGTTACAGGGGAATTCAAGGTTTTTCAGTTTTGAAGTGGATTTGACTTAACTGCTGTAGTTGGGAAAAAAAAAAAGTTGTTGCTATACAGAGAAAATAAGGCAACTTCTTGCAAGGATTTTGTACATGTTTTAAATGATTAAAATAAACAACGTGAAGGGTCTGTCTGATAGCTTGCATATTGTAAACCAGTAATATTTATTGTTCCTGCTGTGGGCTGAGGTGCTTCCTCTGTCTCTCTGTGAATGGTTAAACCAGGAAGGCACTGATGCTTCCCTGATCCCCAGACTGACTTGGAAGGTTTTTCTGTAGGTATCTGGGATACTTTTCCAGTTCTCAGTTTTAATGTACTGTTAATCTGCTATTTAATCTTCCAGTTCATGGAGCAAAAGTTGAACTTCAATCTGCAGTTTCACATTTGGCCTTCTGAGCTCTCTGTGCTGGGGATAGAATGCTGTAGTTGGGAACAGGGAAACAGAAGAGTTCTGCAGCACTGCATGGAACAACCCAATCCGGATTCCAGTCTGCTGAATGATTTTTGGTAAGTCTGGTTTTGTGAGATGTGTCAAAAGGTGGCATGGCACTGAAGGACTCGAGGAGTGTCTGTGTTTTGTAGCTGCTGCCATGAGCTCTGGGTTTTGTGTGGTCATCCTGCAGCCATGAGGGGCAGGTTCAGCCCTTGTCCTCTCACTAAATTCAGCTCTGATTATTCCAGTACTGAGCTGGCCTGTGTGTGATGGTTTATACTCTTAGGTGTTAATGAATTACATTTTTTCTGAGGGGTGAATTTTCATTATTTCAGATACAGTATCTTCCAGGTCTGTTGTTTTGGGAAAGCATGAAGGAATTAAGTCTGCTGTATCTTTGTGATAATGAAATTGGAAAACTGGCTAATGTACATTCATTATCTTCCAGTCCTAATCTGAAAGGCCTCACCTTGTTCAATACTCCACTGAGCCTGAAAATAGCCCTTAGGCATACTGTTGTTAATGGTGTTTTCTCCCTCAGAACACTGGGTTATTATGTAATTTCTGATGAGGAAATTGTTGGGAGATGGAAACTAACTGACAAATAGAAATTATTTTGCTGTTGTCTTCTCTGTGCTGTCCCTCCTGTTGCTGGAGTGGTAAGCCAGCTTGGAGCATGCTGGTTGTGATGATGTTTTTTGTAATTGCTTGGCTCTTGTTTGATTGGAGAGTCAGTAACACAATATTTCACTGAACTGTGTTCAGTCTGGTAGGGTTAGGGATCCGTGACTGAAAATGTCTGACATGGCTACGTAATGGTTTTCAGGTGATGTAGTGGAACTGTGTGCTATCATTCTTCAGAATGTCTATATATTAAAACAGTGTGTAAGGGAATAGATGTGGTCCCTTAGCTCACCCACCTTCCTGGTGGTGTGTGCATCACATCTGTTGGCAGCTCCTGGTGTGTCCTCTGGCCAAGCAGGTGGGAGGTTGCATCTGACCCCTTTGTGCATCAGCCGAGCTTCCCCGTTCGAGCTCTGTGCAGCGTGTGCTGAGTCCCAGCACTCCTCCCCTCATCGATGTGAAGGGGTGGGCCTTGCCCTCCTGAGTGCAGAGTCACGGGCAGCCAGGCCAGATGGGTCCTCCCAGGCAGCACCTGGGACTCTGCTCAGGGGGGCTGGGTCCTGGGGCTGCCCTGCTGCTGTCCCGTGTCATCCCCTCCTGAGAGGCAGGGAGCATTGCTCTGGCCATGGGGTCAAACAGGAGGCATGGAGATCTTTTACAAATCTTATTCATCACTGCTTAGATAAGAGGACAAGAAAAGTGCAGATGTTTTCCCTAGAATTGTTTTCATTGTGCCTTGTCTCATCTTGCTAAGTTACAGCTAAACAAAATATTTGCTTGCTACAGAATCATACTAATTTATTTTTCTTTGTATTCAAGACTTTGCGTTGGGCTTTTAAAAACTTCCACATTTATTCTTTGTGTGAGTTCTTTCCAGATACTTTCATTATCACTTCTGTTACTTTGTCTTTGGGGAACCAAAATCCTTTGCCTGAAACAAGATAGAGAAAAAACTTATTCTCCTGCTTTTAACCATCCTATAAGCCTAGTAGTTATTGCAAAATATTTTCCATTTTCTAGGCCAGTGGGCATATGATAAATCTTTCATCAGAACTGGCAACCTGGAGACATTCCATCATAAAGCTATTTTTTTATTACAGATGTTCATCAAAATCCATGACAAATGCAGACGGGCTCTCATGTTACTGTGTGCACATAGGACAGTATTTTTTCACAGGCTATTTGTGAATTCATTGTTGTCCTCGTGACTGGGGATAGCAAAGGCTCCTCTGGAAACACGCCAACCGTCTCTTAAAATCTCTGGCAATATTTTTGTAACATTTACTCAGCCTCCTTCTGATACAGCAAGCCTGTCACTGACAGAAATAATTTCAAGGACCTGTTCTTAGCCATTATTTAATCTAGACAGTTTTAAATATGCCAGTGATTTAAAAATCAGTACCTTCAGAAGTCAAATAAGCACGAGAAGCTCTCTGTGGAGCAGACCGGGCCTTTCCTGAGCCCAGTGCAGTGTGGTTTTCTAGGCTATGTAAATCCACTAGCATGAGATAAGAAAATCTGTTATTTGCTTTCCCCAAAGCATGGGAATGTGAGATACTACCTCAAAAAAGCACTGGACTGTGACTGAGTGTGGTGTGAGCCAGGCATGGGCTCTGTGGTGCCCAGCACACGCGAGGCCGTGTCGTCAGCGTTCCCATCTCTGCTGTCCAGTGTGAGTGCACACATGGAACGTCCAAGGATTGATATGCCTCCAAGTGGGGAGGGGGGTAAGTGTTTGACAGAATTTACTTGTTTTGATTCTCACAGGCTTTGGTAACCTGTAGGATATTTACAGACTTCCCCCTGGGACGGGAGCGTGTTCTTGTCAACAGGGGAGGCAGCGATGCAGGAGGATGCCTGGGGAGGAGGTGAAACACACAGCTCCTCTGTCATTCAACACAGACACTAAAGATTGATTCTGAGGCTAAATAACCCCTTTCCCCAGAACAGCTGGTAGTTTAAGTGAAACCTTAACTTTAGTTACCAGTTTTTTGCAGAACTGTAGTTTCAGACACAACAAAGTCAGCTTTGGGCCTGACCCTTCTGGTGATGGCTGAGGTCCGTGGAGGTTCCCCTGCACAGGCTGCTGCTCCTGTCCTTAGATGGTGCTGTGTTTGCTTCACAGCTGGTTTAAAACTCTTGGAAGAAGGAGGAAGACTTGCCTTTTGGGTGGCTTTGTGAAGAAATCCCGGTTCCCGCTCGGTGCTGTAAGTGGATCTTTTCTGTATTTTTTGTTTCCTCAACTCACACTCCTTTCCTGAGGACCATTTTTCATTTCTATTCTGTCGGTAAGAGTTTTAACCAGGGCAGACAGAGGGTCATGACATTATTTTTCAGCCTATTGATACTTCTTAGCTTGTTTCAGCAATATTTTAGCAGACTTTTACTTAGTGGGTAAATAAAAAAAGAGAGAAAATGTCTGTGCCCCAGTGATAGTTTCCTTGAACTGCTGAGCTTGTGGAGAGTGACAGCATCTGTACTGCTTTGGAAGATCAGTTTTTTCTTCTGGGAGAGTGACATTTCCTCACTCCAGCTCCATAATTAAGGGCAGCCTGGGTACAGTCCTGATGTGGGGGTGCAGAGCAGCGCTGCCCCCGGGGAGAGCTGCTGGGCAGGGTGGCAGCCCCTGCGTGGGATGAGAACATGGGCATGGGCACCTGGGGGACCTGCCAGGCTCCTCTGGTGCCTCAGAAGCTGTTTGAAACGATGGGAGGTGGCTTTGCTCATGCTGTTTGATGCAGAGTATCTGAGGAGCCGTAGCCTCATTAGCAGGGGTGGGCCATCTCCCTGCTTCACTAACTGGCTGCAGCTCTTAAAAATGCCTTCTGGGGTATTTGAGGGGAAAAGTGTTAAAATGGAGAAATAATGGCTCCAGAATGTTCTGTTCCTCTGTAGTGGGCTGTCTGGTTTTTCTGGTTATTCTGTATGATTCTCAAGTTATGGTAACCTTGTGTCCAAGTGGTCCAGGAAAAAAGTCTGATTTTTTTTATTAACTCATGATTAGTATCGTGGAGGATAAACCACCCCCACCACATGGCTGCAGCACTAATGCAATGCAAGGTTAGTGGTGACTTCCAGTGCCACTGGGCCACCAGAGTGGACCTGTGAAGTGGGGCTGCTGGCAGATTGCCGCGTGGCTGTGTGCTCCAGGGTGAGCCCAGGAGAGCCCTCGGCAGCACGGCCTAGGGTCTGCTGGCTGTGGGGAGGGTGGAGTGCCATGGAGGAGCAAAGCAAGCTAGGAGCCTTGCTGATGTCCCAGCATCACTTCATCCCACCCAGCAGCATGTGTGGAGTGGATGGAGGCACCGGGGAGGCTCTGGAGGGCACAGCAGAGTGAGCAGAATGATGGAGGTGGGAGGAGGGTGAGCAGGAGTGGTGCTGAGGGAGAATCACAGAATGACTGAATGGTGGGGGTTGGAAGGCACCTCTGGAGATCATCTCAACCAGTGCAGGGTCACCCACAGCAGGGTGCCCAGGATGGTGCCCAGGGGGGTTTGGGATCTCTCCAGAGCAGGAGACTCCACAGCCTCTCTGGGCAGCTGCTCCAGGCTCAGCCACCCTCACCCCAAAGAAGTTTCTCCTCCTGCTCAGGTGGCACCTCCTG
>NW_008594084.1:19314-29109 GCF_000691845.1 Merops nubicus | reverse complement strand
TGCCCTTTGTCCTGTCCCGGGGCACCCCTGACCAGAGTCTGGCCCCAGCCTCTTGCCCCCCGGGGGCCCTTTAGCTCTTGCTCAGCACTGATCAGATCCCCTCTGAGGCTTCTCCTCTCCAGCTCAGCAGCCCCAGGGCTCTCAGCCTGTCCGTGGGGGCAGGAGGCAGATGGGGAGCGTGGCATGGCCACAGGGGTTAAAATGTACATTGTCACTGTGACAGAGCTTGCACATGTTTCTGCAGGTTGGACACAACACAAACTGCCACTTCCTGCAGCACAGCAGCCGAGCTGTGTGGTTACAGAGCCACAGGACTTGCCCTGCAGACTCCTCTGTCCAAGGCCCGTGCTGTTCAGGAGCAGAGGGAGTGGTGCCGCTGCCCTGGTCGTCCAGGCTGGGGCAGGCAGCTGTAAGACACAGCTCCACTCTTAAACAAGTAGCTCTTCAGACAGGGACCTTGAACATTTTTGTTCTTCATGCTTATGCATTTTACAGGGTTTTATTGCCATATTCCATATTCCCATAAACCCCTCAGTATCTCCATAATGGCTTGAAAATGGTTTCATTATTATGTTAATACGAAATCCTTTGCAGATAATGTTTTGTCAATCTTTTTGAAGTACTGTACATTACATTCTAAAAATTATATACTTATTCTTTATACTTAATATTCACTGTGACTGTCAAGGGTTTCCTTGAAGTTTGAAGATCTCTTCCAGACAATGTTTCATTTGATTAAACTCTTGTTTTAGTAACAGAACAGAGTCAAAGCTTTCAGGACAAAAAATACCTTTTTATAAAAAAATCCTAATTTTTTTCATTTCTGATACATTAAAATCAGTCTCTACATTTAAGCACGGAATAACTGTAAAATTAAGGTAGAAGGACTGATGCTTCTTCAGTAACAAACCCAGATTTCAGTTAAACTGAAGCTGAACCTCAGACCATGACTTTTTCATTGCCACCTGGCTGAGAGGAAGAGTAAGAAAATTAATGAAAAATGGTAATTCTAGAATTAAACTTATTTTTATATGCTAACCAGATGGAAACCTACGAACATGAAAGGTATGGAAACCCAAGTTTCATGTTGTCTGTGTTAGACCCCTGTCTTTAGGCAGGATGTCAGTAGTGCCAGGATTGTACTGTGGGAAATAGTGGGAGTCTCCCATCTCCTTTCTGCTCCTTACAGGAGCTGTTTGAATATTTGTTACAGTCTGAGTCTGTGTTTATTGTATTCCTTGTCAATATGTGATCTTCACTTGAACACTCACCTGTGCCTTGTATCTCTTCTGTTTCCACCAGTGAACTTTTCCCCCTCACCCCTTGTCTAGTTGGTATAACCAACAGTAGTGTTATATTTTTTTCACTGATGGTGCACCATTCCTTTTCATGTTTTATGGGTATTTTGAAAATCAGTGAAGTTTATCAATAACAGCTCATATTTGCAGAGCATATCAGTATTAGCAGAATACTCCTTTAAACGTGCATTGCTTTGCATGTATCAATGCTGAATTTCACCAGCTGCTGTTTGTTTATTGGCTTACCTCTGTTAGGTTCCTCAGAAGATCCTCCAGACTGTATTGTCTCACTAGCTCTGTGAGGTGCACTCCTTGCCACTCCCCAGAACTGCAGAGGGTGGTGAATCAGGCTTCCTGAGAGCTGCAGAGTGTGCCCAGCATTGTGCCAGATGTGTTTTCTCGTGCCCTGCCCTGTTGAAAGGCAAGCAGGGAGCAAGGAGAGGTTCTTCTTTCTGCTCAGAACCTTGGCTGCTTTGCCCATCCTGTGTGAGAGCTTTTATTTCTGTGTTAGTTCAGTCACTTTCTTTGGCACTGGAATGAGGCTTACTAGTGGTCCTTAATTTGCAGGATTACTGCTGGCACCTTAAAAAGACTCGTGGCTTTTACCACACACCTTTGCAGCCACTGATTTGATACAAGTTTTTCTGTCAGCATCTCACGCTTGGGCTTGGGTGAGGTCCTGCGGTGGATTTCGGTGGGGGAGTCCACAGCGTGTGGTGAGCCCTGGGGGAAGGTGTGAGGGGCAGGAACAGAGCTCTGGGGGTTTAGGACAAAGAGGCCGAGTCAGTTTGGGAGCAGAGAGCAGGAAGACTTCCCCACACTAACTGCTGCAGTGCTGTGGGGACACTGCTCCCCTTGGTGGCCCCTCCGGGGTTCAGGCCTGGGGCATGGCCGGCGCCTCCCGGGCTCCATCTAAAGGGGACTGGCTGCGGCTGGTGCTGCCTGGGGGGTGTAACTCCCCGTGCCTTGGTGGCACCATGGGCTGTAAATGGGTGAAGGGAGGGAGGAGCCAGTCATGCCTACAGAACACTGCCTTATTTGTGTCACATCTGCAGGAAGAGGGTGGGCTGTGTGGCAAGCCAAGCAGGAGCCCGGGGCAGAGTCCCCTCTTCAGCAGGCAGGTGCACCTCAGGAGAAGGCCCTGCAGTTCCTAGCTGGGGTGAGTCTAACTGGGGGTGCTCTAAGTGCTTGTGCTCCCCAGTAACGAGTGATAGGGCGAGAGGAAATGACCTCAGGTTGTGGCAGGGGAGGTTTAGGTTGGACATTAGGAAAAATTTCTTCAAAGCCTGTGCCAGGCTGCCCAGGGCAGTGATGGAGTCCCCACCCCTGGAGGGGTTTCCAAGCCGTGGAGATGTGGTGTGAGGGACACGGGGCAGTGGGTACCTGGCAGTGCTGGGGAAAGGTTGGACTCAATGATCTTAAAGGTCTCTTCCAACCAAAACAATTCTGTGGTTCTGCAGTTTGAAGGAGACCTTTCTGCAGGCTGTTTCCTCTGTTGCTAGTGGCAGGCAGTCAGCCACCCCAGCCTGGCAGACTTCTTGCTCAAAGGATCTGAGGAGACACTTGTGTTTGTATTAGCTCTGCGTATATCGCTGCGTATTGTATGGGGAACAAATCCTTCATTATTCATCCACCCTGCTGAGATAGGTTAGATAAACTTCAATACGGTTTTTCTTAAATTTCCTAAATTTCCAGACTGGATATTTCATTAATATTAAATAAACATTTCAGTATGGTAGCTCACTTAATTTCAGCTGCAACAAAATAATTATCTCGGCTTTACTCCAATTTTGAGTGCCACCTGCTTCTTTCTATACTGTGAAATAGTCAAAGGTGGTTTTTGCAGTAGAATTCCTGTGCCCCAACTTCCACTGCGGAGATGTTACGTCAGAGATGAAGATAAACCAATTAACAGTCGGAGCACACCTTCAGAGTGTGTTAGGAGAAACTTCATGTGCCACATCATTAAACCAGAACAGAACAGTGAGGGTGAAAGGCATTCATCTGGGAAACTAATAAGTGCACTATTCAGAGCATTTTTTTTCTAAGAAAAATGAACTCTGCAGACAGAGGAAAGAAACATTCTGTGAATTCTGGGAAAGTCTGATAAAAACAGAGACCACATATGGGAAATTGTCACTGAATCACAGACTGTCCAAGATCAGCACAGAGCTCTGGAGCCCATCTGATCCAACCCTCCTGCTCAGGCAGGGCCACCCAGAGCTGGTTGCACAGGACTGTGCCCAGATGGATTCGGAAAATCTCCAGGGATTGGAGATTCCACCATCTGTCTCCCTGGTGGGACTCAGTTGCCCTCACAGTGAAAAAGTGTCTCCTGAAGTTCAGAAGGACCCTCCTGTGGCTCAGTGTGTGTCTGGCCTCTGGTCCTGTCCCTGGGCACCACTGAAGAGCCTGGCTCCCTCCTCTGCACCCTCCTGCTGGTGTCCATGCACAGGGTGAGATCCCTGAGCCTGCTCTGCTCCAGGTTGAGCAGTCCCAGCTCTCCCAGCCTCTCCTCTCATCAGAGCTGCCCCAGACCCTTCAGCACCTTGGTGGCCCTGGGCTAGGATCTCTGCAGGATGTCTGTATCTATCCTGTTGTGGGGAGCTGGACTCAGCACTGCAGGGGTGGGGGGACAGGCCACCTCCAGTGCTGGGAATGCTCCTGCTGGTGCATCCCTGGCCACTGCTGGTGTTTGCACAGTCCTGTGGCATGTGGCACAAACACAAGGTACAAGTTCAAATAATCTACTGATGTGTGTGAAATGGGAAGCTGTTATAGATCTACCTGTGTCCTGGTGCTCTGGAGGCAGGTCTGGAGGGCTAGGGGCAGAGGGGAGATGAGATGGGGTTGGATTTGGGGGGGGTTTGCCATGCTGATGCTGCAGTGTGACCCGTTGCTGCTGTGGCTGGACCCCCACGGAGGGCGGTGGGTTTGGTGCCCTCAGCCCCAGGCTGGGCCCGGGCACACAGTGCTTCCTTGGCTGCTGCTGGTGCCAGGGTCCCTGCCCGGGCACGGGCCTCTTCTGCCGTCTGTCCTCTGCCACGCTCGTGGATTTGGGGGGGGTTTGCCATGCTGATGCTGCAGTGTGACCCGTTGCTGCTGTGGCTGGACCCCCACGGAGGGCGGTGGGTTTGGTGCCCTCAGCCCCAGGCTGGGCCCGGGCACACAGTGCTTCCTTGGCTGCTGCTGGTGCCAGGGTCCCTGCCCGGGCACGGGCCTCTTCTGCCGTCTGTCCTCTGCCACGCTCGGGTGCGAGCTCTGGGGGCATCTTGGTGGTGGAGAGTAGGAAGAGCATTAGAAATGCCAGTTCTGTGAATAGCAGAAAATGTTTGCCTCCTTTTTAGATACAACTTTTCTGCCTTTCCAACACCTTTTTGCCCTTTAGAGTTTCAAAGTAGGAAGGTATTGTCCTGCTGTTCTCACTTAATGGTAATTTTCACCTCAGAGGACAGAACTAGGATTTTTCCTTTTTGAGTTTAAAAATGACACAATTATACCATGTAGGCCATATGGCAGAAGAAGGAGGTGAGAAAGATAAAGGAAAGTTCGGAGCAAGAAGGTTGGTAGAATTGCTTGATTTGACCCTTTCTCTTTTCAGTGAGTGATTTATCTACAACATCACTCTGTTCCTTCTTTAAATGGGCTTGTATTCTGCAATTCTCATTTCATAATGGTTCTCATATCTGCTGTAATGGGGAGTGAGATTATGATTAATTTTGAACTAACAATGCTGATTATCTGAACCTGAAAAGCAAACTTTGTTGAAGAGGTGGATCCATCCATCATTTCTGGGAACTGAGTGCTCTGATGGACGATAACCACTCCTGTGCAGGTTGCCCAGACAGGCTCCTCGGGCCACTGCTCCACCTCTGCCCTGCCCCGTGGGGCTTTGGTCGTGTGGGGTAGGGAGAAAGTTGGTTTGGAGCTGGTGGCACGGATTGCTTCCGAGAATTACAGCCCTCCACATTCTTTTGTGTTTTGTTAATGAGAAGGAAAACTTCTGGATACAAATATGCCAATTGTGCTGAAGCTTAAAACACACAGCTGTAGTTGCATAACTGTTCAGAAGATGATAACGATTATCCTTTCAGCTGCAAAGAAGTGCCTTGGTGTTTAGTTCTTCATAATATCCATCCTCATGTTCATGCTTGATGTGTGTCACATCATGTGTTGCCTTCCAGGGTAATATAAAACTGTCGTTACATTTAAATAGATTTTTTTAAAATCGATTTAAAAAAAGAAATCTACTGTAGTAAGTTGTGAAACTTTGAGGAACTTATTCATTTTTATTTTATTTATAGAGTTTATGGTCTATTAATTGTTTACTTGAAAAACCCTGGTTTGGGCTCAGTGGGAACAGTGCTGGACCCCACCGTGGCAGTCACAGTGGGCGCTCATGCTGTTCCAAGGGACTGTATCAAAGGAGTGCTTGTTTTGTAGCAACAAGAAACAAAAACCATTGGAGTGTTTACCAGGTCAGGACTTCAGTGCTTGATGTGTTGCTTTGACAGGGGCTTGGTTAAGACGTGGCAGGGGGAGGAAATGTGAAGATACCATAAAGAAAAGGCAAAGAACTGCTGAGGAAGGTAGAGAGCAAATGAAGAAATATTATCAACTGATCAAAGCTGTTATTGGTGAGAGGCGTGTCTCTTAACACTCTGTACTTTACACAGTACAGATGGGTGGCACAGAAGGAGGGTTTTTTGATACTTACATACATCTGTATGTGTGATGGATACTTTCAGGGAGTATAGTGTGCCCAAGGGGGTTGGTCTGGGGGTGCAGGGCCTGGGCCCCGTGTCACGTGGCCGGGTGGAAGGGACCCTTTGCACCTTGCCCTGGCTGAGAGGGACAAACACAGGCTTGGAGCTTCACCTAAAACTAGAGCAGGTGGCTCCCTCGTTCCTTTGCATCCTCGAATAACAGAAAATAATGATGTATGTTTACACTCTGTCATGCTGCTGCCACCAAAAATGCTTGTTTAGTAATATCCTGCCAAGGTTAGACAGGAGCACCTTCCTCTCCATGTGCTGCACAGTGCATTGTTAAAGTGAATGCTGAGCTGAAACTGGTGATGCAAAACTTTAGTGTGTTTCATATCTTAAGCCATTTTTGGGTGCCAAAAAAAAGAGAGAATCAAGCATGTCACTGTGTATTTTGGAATAAATAGGATAAGATCTTGAAGCAGAAATGTTAATTTTCATAAATGAATGTCAAAAGACAATTGCGTGATAAAGTTGTTCTCTACACCCAGAAACTGCTTTTTTAATAATTTTATTTGTAAGTATTCTTTTCAAAGACACTTTACAAGTTGCCATTTGCTCTGAAAGTTGACTTAAAAATAATTGTGAAGTTCTGTTTGTTTTCTCTGAGATGAGACAACCCCAGAATCCCAGCATGGGTTGGAAGGGGACTCTGGAGATCATCTTATCCAACCCTCCTGCCAAAGCAGGTTCACCCAGGGCAAGTTACACAGGAACGTGTCCAGGAGGGTTTGGAAAATCTCCAGGAACTAGACTCCACAGGCTCTCATCTCCACAGCAATCCATTCTGAGCTTCATTGGTGTCTGTAGGAGTTCTGTAGGATGCAATAAGTTACAGCTCTGCCACTGATACTTCAACCTGTGACTCTCATGTCACCAAAGACTGTTGACTCTGCTTTTCTGATTTGCACTTGTGAGGAACAGTAAATTCCTAAACGGTGCACAGGGTGTAACAGTGACACTCACTCCCCTTGGGCTGTTTATTCTTCGGGCTAAGTGGGATAAGAAACAACAACAGTGTTGCAAAAGGTGAATCAATTGGAGAGATGTGAGTTGATGGGAGGAGCTGGGCTTGTCTCCTCTGTCCAGGAGAGATCCTAGCCTGAGAGAACCTTTGTGGATAGTTTCTTCAGTGACTCGAAGCTGGTGCTGTGGGCAGGTTTGGGGAGTATGGAGCTGTGGTTATCTAACAGCCAGTGCTGTTTGCCACAGGAACAGCTCTTGTGGACACATAGTGGGTCATTCACAGTCCATAAACCAGGCTGGATGAGTGTCTCTGCATTAGCTGGCCGGAAATGGTGGGCTTTGTACAGGAATCTCAGGATGGGAATTGGTTATATTGTCTAGACTAGGTAACCAGGATAGTCTCGTTCTGGCTGTAAAATCAGCAAATCAGTAAGTGCTAATTTTTGTCACAGAGGTTGGTGTGTGTGCTTCTGACTGCACCCAGGCTGCAGCTCAGAGAGAAACCCCTTTGGTTTCTCCCACTGCTAGATTTATCCCTGAACAGGGGATCGTTTCACTAGCTCTTGTACTGGAGTATAATGTAATTAAAACAAGCACAAGCATTTATTTCCAAGCATGATTATTCCACATAGCCAGGCTAACCCAAATCCCATCAACGTGTTTGTCTACCAGGGGCAGCTTTCCTGCGTTTGCAGCAGCCTGTGCTGCTGGGGAGGACCCATAGTCACTCTGATGCCTCAGGTGAAACATGTTCAGACTGAATATTTGCAGAAGTGCTGAAATTGGATGTCAGTGTTGTAAGTTGAACAGAACTCTCCAAAGCACTACTTCTTGGACATTCTAGGGCTGTAGTACTGGACCTGCTGTTCATATTTGCCCAGCTAAAAGAAGCAAACAAAGTTAACTACCATGCTGTAGTCTCTGACTGAGCTCAGATTTTTCTGTAATCCTGCCCAGAACAGTAAATAGCTGGTGTTTCAGATGGAATGGTGTGGCATTAAACACTTACGCTGATGGCACAGACCTGCTGTATTTATTCTGTTACCTGTCTCCCTTCTCAGGACCAGATTTCTCGTGGGGCATGGCAACAGGAGGAGGTGCCTGCTTTAGGGTGGCCAAGGCTCGGGCTTGCCGCAGGGGCCGTGCCTAGGGATGCTCTGTGCCTGGCACTGGTCCCTCCCCAGGGCTGTGCTGCCCCCCCCAGCCATCCTTCACTAGCTGCTCGCTGCCATTAGCACATTTTCTGCTCTGATGAGTTCCCCTGTGCTCATGACTACAGTTACTCATGCTCTGGGTTTATTCTGCACAAATCAGTTGTGTACCTGTGTCACTGTGGAAATGTGCATGATGCACATTGGTGGCTGCATGGCAGAAGTCCTCCTCTAGGCCCCAGATCAAATAATGGAAAAATAATATATATGTATTGTTATTAATATTAAAGCCAATGGTGGTACTATAAAAATGGGAATACAGTTCAGAATATTTGCCTGTAAATAGCCTCTGCCCCTAAAATTAGTCTTTCTGTGTAGAGTCAATTAATTTTTTAGCAATACATAATTTGGTTAGAAAGAGCTTTTGCAAAAATAGAGATAAACTATTTTATAAAAGTCACGTTAGACAAATGTTAAATATTTTAGAAGCATATCAGCTGTGCCTGAAACTTCTTTGCAGTGCTTAGTTACCAGCTGAAGGTAATATCTGCAATTTATTGGAGAAAAAGCAATTGAAATACTCAGCATAAGATAAATGATCTTTTTAGCTGGAGTATAGAGTCCATAATTACAGTATGAACAGATTAGGAAAAATAACATTCCATCATATCTCCTGTTCAGCATTTACAGAAACTCTGGGTATTTATTTAATATTTAAATAGCCCATCTCCAAGACTGTTTTCACTGTTTGATGTGGTCGAGCACTTCTCTGGCATCCTTCATCATTCATCTAGATTATTTTTGTAGGCTTACAATATTTTAAAATTCTGTCTTTTTATCTGCTGAGTATTTTTACACAGGCATTTTGTTAAACTGCTAATGAGTCCCATGGGGCAATGTGTTTAAATTAAACATACATTAATACCTGATGCAAATTTTTTAAAAAAAGTCTCAGTGCATTTATGTGAAAACAAACAAGAAGCTGCACTGTTAAATCACAGGTGAGGAGTGGGGGGTCTCCGAGGGGCTGGCACGGGGTCGGCCCCCTGCACGGTGCGGTCCCTGCAGCAGCACCAGTGCCTGTCCAGCCCCAGCCTGGTTCTGCTGGGGCACGAGGGGCACTGGGGCTGGGGCCTGCACCCCAGCATTTTCCTTCTGGGGATCAGGCTCTGCTCCCAAGGGACAAGCAATAGGACAAAAGGAAACGGCCTCAAGTTGCCCCAGAGGAGGTTGAGGTTGTCCCTGAGGAACAATTTCTTGCCCTGGAGGGTTGCCCAGGGCTGCGCCAGGCTGCCCAGGGCAGTGGTGGAGTCCCCACCCCTGGAGGGGTTTCCAAGCCGTGGAGATGTGGGGTGAGGGACACGGGGCAGTGGGGACCTGGCAGTGCTGGGGGATGGTTGGACTCAATGGTCTGAAAGGTCTCTTCCAGCCAGAACCATTCTGTGATTGTCTGTGGCGTGTCCCACCTCTGCTGGAGTCTGTGCCATTGATCCTCCATCTCCTCTGGTGCTCCCGCCCTGCCTGGGGCGTGGCAGTGGTGCTGCAGGCAGAGCGAGTGCCCGTGTCCCTGCCTGCCGGGACCCTGCGGGCTCTGTCTCGGCACCGGGCTGGGGC
>NW_008594084.1:19008-19275 GCF_000691845.1 Merops nubicus | reverse complement strand
CTGTGACCCCTCTCTGCCCATGCAGCACGGGTTGGCCGGCCAGTGGGAGCAGCACAGGTTTATAGGGGGACTTTGCACAACATGTGTTTTGGGAGTGGGGGGTTTGGTTCCACCTCTTGCCTTCTGCAGCCATCGCTTCCCCCTGCTGCGCTGCTCCTGTGGTGCTGGCTCCGCTGCAGGCACCACCTTTCTGCAGGAGGGAGGCTGCTGGGCTCACCCGAAGTGGATGTTCCACCTCGCCAGAGGCCCCCCCTGCCGTGGGGGGGC
>NW_008594084.1:8564-18918 GCF_000691845.1 Merops nubicus | reverse complement strand
TGCCTCTCCCCTGGGTGGGACCTGCCATCCCTGCAGGCCCCTGTGAGGTTTGCACTGACCTTGACATTTCCAGCAAGGGGGCTGGAAAGAGCGGCTCACTGAGGACTGAGCTCTGCAGGACCCTCCCTATCTGGAGAAAATTAATTGCTGTACTTTGCTAGTTAATTGCTGCTTGCTTGTGGCAGTTTTCTTGGTCATATTTTTCCTTGAATTGTTCAGACAACAGTTTGTTTTCATCCTCTCAGTAAATCAGGTAACCTGGTAACAGTATTTTAAAGCGAGGCGATGCCTGGTTTGCTGTGGCTGCCCTACGCTGCAGAGAGAGTTCCCCTTCTAAGGAGCATTAGGCCAAATGTGTTCCAAGGCTTGCTTCTGTCAGTCCAGATTCTTCCTCTCCCTGTTGCTTCTCTTCACCCTCAGAGGATTTGTGTCTCAGTGCTGGCTTTGCAGCACTCTGTCTGGCTGCTGGTCAGGAGCTATGGTGGTGGAGCCCGGCAGTGCTGTCCCCACATGGCACTGCTCCCCTCAGGCACTGCAGCTGCTCTGCCCCTGCTGCTGCCTTTGGTGCCCCTGCTGCCCAGCGGGCTGCACAAGTCACGTTCCGAGGTGCTGCAGGGGCACGTCTGGCTGTGACACCTCTACCTGACTGACCTCTGATTGTCTAGCTGCAGGTACCCAGTAATGAACATGTGGGTGAAACACTTCTCTGTACTCTTCCATCTTTGTACCTCATCCTCTGTTGTTTGCTTCCCAGATTTGACAGATTATTCTGTTTCTTTCCCAGTGCTGTCCTCTAACAGATCTATTGCATTTGCAGCAGAACCTGTAGACTGCTCTCATTTCTGTGAGCGCTTTTTCACTACCATAATACCTGGTGATTTTTAATGATGTTTGTCTAGACCTTACTGCCATGTCTTTCCTGCCCTCCGTGTGTTCTCCATCTCTAGTTAAACAGAACTTTTCTCCAGCATCCAAGGAGCTGCACTGGGTTGATGGGAAGGGCTGGGTGGGTGCTCTGTGTCTGAGCACCCTTCGAGCAGTGCTGGTGGCTGAGGTGAGGCAGGCTCTGAGGTACCCCTGAGGGATCCCTGTGGGATTGTCAGACCTGGCAGCTGCATCTGGGTGAGGAGTCTCCTGTGCACCACCAGCTCTCACTCTGTCATGACTCCTGCTGAGCCTCCTGTACTGGCAGCTACTGACCTGGACAAGCAGCGTTGGGCTGGGAGGGAAGAGATTCAGCTGAGGTGACTCTTGAGTGTCCAGCAGTGCCTCAGAACTGTTCTCCATAGTCCTTCCAGAGTTCCTGGGCTGTGAGGAGAGTGGCCAGGCAGCGGCACATGGATCCACCTAAATCCTTACCTGAGAGAAGCTCAGACATGTGCTCCAGGAGGAGGGTGTGATTGGCCTGGGTGTCCTCAACAGCGAGTGAGAGCCTGCAGAAGGTGCGTGAGCCAGAGCCTCTGCAGTGAGCTTTGCTCCTGGCATGGGGTGAGAAAACTATTGAGAAGCATCAGGTGAATTTTTGGTTTATCATTTTAGCTTATTTTTCACTATTTTAAATCCAGTCTTATAATAAACATCAAGCAATAGAGTTTAGCAGAGCAACTGGAGGGAGGTGAAGCTGACACGTCTCAAGGCTTTGGGGGAAAAACGTTTAAATTTTGGTAACTGAAGTTACACGTCCCAGTAGATGGCAGCATGTCTTCAGGCTTTATTAAAAAAAAAAAGTAAAATCTTGCGACAGTGTGAAGGGAATGCTTACAGAATTCCACAGGGTATTTTTTACAGTGTTGGTTACAAGTATCTATTTTATAGCTAATCACCGAATATTTGATAACTATAGGTCCTAATGTTAAGAAATCCTTTTAGGACTTGCTGTTGAGATACACACAGTGGGACCCCAATGGACAAAATTCAGTGGGGATGCAGTAAGTGGGAGAAAGCCCACAGTCAGAAACATTCTATTTTGAGGGCCTGAAATACAAATCAGGAGGACAGGGGTGTGGGGCTGTTCTCCTGAGCAAGATGAAGGCCTGTGACCTACACCTCAGTCTGAAAGTAAGGATTTGATTCAAGTTCCTTAATACAGAATGATAGAATCATTTAGGTTGGAAAAGACCTTTAAGTCTTTCTTTTAAGAAAAGCCTGACCCCCCCCTGGCTCCAGGCTCCTGTCAGGAGCTGTGCAGAGCCAGAAGGTCTCCCCTGAGCCTCCTTTGCTCCAGGCTCAGCACCCCCAGATGTACAGAGGTACACATCCCTGTGTGCACACACACCCCGGTTGCCTTCCCCCCCACACCTGAGGCTCTCCTGATGGGATCCTGATGTCTCTTTCTGCTTGGGAGCAGAAACCAAGACTCTGGGAAGTCCTGTGTGGGGTGAGGGGTCTGTGGGAGCTGCTCGGGTGCTTTGCATGCTCTAGGTGCACCCGCTGGAAAGTGATGCTGATGCAGGGAGGCATGGATGATTATTTTGCACTGCTCTTGGCAGTATTTTCCATATTCTTGTTTCCTGTTTATTGCCAGCACTTTCTTATTCCCTTTTCAATACTGTACTTTTTTTCTTTAATACATGGATTTTGTTTCTCTTATGCTTATTTATTATAAATGTGTGTACATGCTATTGGTTGCACTAACGTCTTTTGTGGACTTTTTCCTTCAAAGAGGGAAAGAAAAGAGGTTTTTCCTCTGCTTTTGGGGTTGGTCAGTGCTGCCTGCAGAATGGGGGGATTGACAGCTTCATTTATGAGAGGCTCCTTCAAAAACTCATGCTTCATACTAGTGCCTGTCAGTGGCTCTGACTTCTGAGGCTACAGGAGAGCTGCCTGGGTAGCCCATTCACCAGCACAGGTGAGGGGCTGACCTGTTGGAAGGCAGCTCTGTGGAGAAAGACCGATGAGTATTGGTGTGCAACGAGTTCTCCATGAACCAGCGGTGTCCTTTTGTGGCCAAGAAGGCCAGTGGTCTCCTGGAGTGCATGAAGAAAAGAGTGGCTAGCAGGTCAAGGGGGATCCTCCTACCCTTCTACTCTGCCCTGTAGAGGCCACATCTGGAGTACTGGGTGCAGTGCTGGGCTTTCCAGTTCAGAAGAGACAAGGAACCGCTGGAGAGAGTCCAACAGAGGCTCTGAAAATGCCTGAAAGGCTGAGAGCCCTGGGGCTGCTGAGCTGGAGAAGAGAAGCCTCAGAGGGGATCTGATCAGTGCTGAGCAAGAGCTAAAGGGCCCCGGGGGGCAAGAGGCTGGGGCCAGACTCTGGTCAGTGGTGCCCAGCAACAGGACAAGGGGCAACGGGCACCAACTGGAACCCAGGAGGTGCCACCTGAGCAGGAGGAGAAACTTCTTTGGGGTGAGGGTGGCCGAGCCTGGAGCAGCTGCCCAGAGAGGCTGTGGAGTCTCCTGCTCTGGAGAGATCCCAAACCCCCCTGGGCACCATCCTGGGCACCCTGCTGTGGGTGAGCTGCTGGAGCAGGGGGCTGGATGAGATGATCTCCAGAGGCCCCTTCCAGCCCCACCATGCTGGGGTTCTGAGCTGCCGTGATGTGTACTTGATTTTCTCCAAGTCCATGTGGATACAGGAGGTCACTTGCGCTCGACGGGGTGCAGGTGTCCAAACAGATGCTGAGTGTCTGGCACATAGCTGATGGGAAGCTGCCACCACGTTTCCAGGTGATGGCACAGCTCTTGGAGCAAGGTTGTTTAGTTCATCTGTCAAAATCCCCGTGCGTAAGTTCATCCCTGCCCTTCTCAGCTGTCCTAGCACAAGTCCAGACTGAGTTTGTCCTGCCAGGGTGGTGGCAGCCAGATGGGTGCAGCACCCCCCTTGCTGAGCAGTGCTTCTGCATGAAGCCGTGTGTGACCTGTCAGAGCAACTACCGTGTTCTCCTGTGCTCTAGGGGCCTGCCTGCTCCCACTGCTCCAAAGCACTCCCTGGCCCCTGGAGAAGTGCTTGCATGGCACGTGAGGTTGCTCGGGTTCTGGGAGGCTGGAGGAGGAGGGCAGGGACGGTGGTTTGTGCTGGCAGGATGCAGTGGTTGGGCTTGATATACTATGGCTGGTTAGTACCTGGCCTGGGGAGCTAGAAGCAGCTTGTGTCTTTATTGTTTGTTTTTATTTTATAGCTTTTGGCAGATACCCAGGGAAGGAGATGAGTCCCTGGTTTTGCTTCCTCCTGCTGCAAAACCCCCCAGCCACCCTGTTCTGTGCAGCGCTGAGCATGCAGGGATGGAAGACAGCCTGTGGGACAGGGGGTGCTCCGTGCCTGCTGCAGTGCCCTGTGTTGCTGGGGAGGGCCAGGGAGGGCTCTCATCCATGCCCCTGAGTGGGGTGTGAGCCCCCAGGTCACCCTGGCTCTGCTGCACCTGCTCTGGGGGAGCCTGGCAGAGCTCAGGGTGATGATCATCTCCAGAGGTCCCTTCCAGGCCCCACCACCAGTGGGTCTCTGGTTCTGGAAGCAGGAGGTGGTTGCCCCTTGGAGGCCGGGGCTGAGCCAGAGCTGGAGTAACTTCCCAAGTCCCCAGCAGAGCCAGGCAGTCCATGTGTCACCTGAGGCAAATCTGTTCTGCATGACCACTTCCTCTGTGTGGTGGTTGTTGGAGAACACCCAGCAGACCCGAGGGATGGACTCTGCCCACAGTGAGTGGGTTTAGGTGATGTTAACAGGCATTTCTGTGTTCAGTTGCCATGAACTCACATTCCTTCCTAAAATATTGGAATTCTGTGAGCAGCACAGCCCAGATAAATCTCCACATTTACATGATATTTTTCAGTGAGTTGCAAGTTTTCACTAGCACTCGCATCAGTAAATGTCTACATTGTTGGGTTTTCTAACTACAAGAGTCAAGGTGTTTACTCCAGCTGTGGTTCCAGAGGTTTTTGACTCTTTTGTATATTAAGCAGAGAATTCTGGTTTTGGTTTTTGTTTGTTTATTTTAAATCCACTGATTGCACTCAAGACCAAGAGACCCTGCAGACCAAGTGAAGTGCTGGGGTCTGAACCCCGAGCTGTAATCAGGGTTGATCTATGGGTGATGTCCACAGCCAGGCATGGGAGACCTTTCTTTTGGTTTTCTCTCAAGGCCTGGCCAACACTGGGTGAAAACCAGTTAGGAGATCACCACCATGTGCCCTGCCTTTAGCGTTAGCATCAGGTGTCCTGCCTCTGGAGTTAACAGTGTGAAGGCTCTGCTTGCAGTGAGTGGGAGAGGCTTGTCTATGTAGTGGGTGTGCTAGGTAGGGTTTCCAGTTACTGGAAGGGCTCGCTGGCTGTCCATTACAAGCAGAGCTCCTGGAGGTGGTGGGACATCACCACAACCAGGTCAGAAAGAGGATTATGTGTGTAGTAATGCTGCTTTTTGGCAATTACTATATGGTTGGAATTGGACTAATGACCTGGCTTATTCCTTCTCCCGTGACCTGGACTCTGACTTGGCTCAATCCTTTCCTAACCCATGTCCCTCACACCACATCTCCATGGCTTGGAAACCCCTCCAGGGATGGGGACTCCACCACTGCCCTGGGCAGCCTGGCACAGCCCTGGGCAACCCTCAAGGGCAAGAAATTGTTCCTCAGGGACAACCTCAACCTCCCCTGGGGCAACTTGAGGCCGTTTCCTCTTGTCCTGTCCCTTGGGAGCAGAGCCTGACCCCCAGCTGGCTCCAGTCTCCTGTCAGGAGCTGTGCAGAGCCAGAAGGTCTCCCCTGAGCCTCCTCTGCTCCAGGCTCAGCACCCCCAGATGTACAGAGGTACACATCCCTGTGTGCACACATGCACTGGTTGCCTTCCCCCCCGCATCTGAGGCCTTCCTGATGGGATCCTGATGTCTCTCTCTGCTTGGAAGGAGCCCTGAGCATTTTGGTGTGTTCTGCCCACTGAGCCCTGTGAGCAGGATGAAAGGAGTGGTCTGTTATGGTGCTAAAACGCCTGTGTTGAGTGATTTGGTTGCCCACAGGCAGAGTGAGTGTGCAGGACACGTGGTCTGCTCCTGGAAAGCCACCGCCTGTTGTTCCTGTTTACAGCGGGGAGCAGCATGGAGCAGTCCTCTGGAGCAGGTGGAGTGCTCGATGATGCTCTTGCTCTCCAGCTCTGCTCTCCCCAGCCTCTGGAAGGCAGTGCTGTGGGGACGTCCCGCCGCTGGCACAGCGCTCTGCGTGCAGCAGATAAGCCGGCTCCTCCCCCAGAGGGGCCTCCAGCGCCGGGGCAGGAGCGGCCTTCCCTGCAGAGTCAGGCAGGGCGGCTCGTCCTAATGATTTTCTTCCCCTCTAACCTGTTTTTGTTCAAGCTGTTGCCACAGGCGGTGGTGATAATGTTCCCTTCCCATTGTTACAATAGAGAGGGGATCTGCTATAATTATGGCTTAAATTGAGTTTTTCTTTGTTGAAAATGCTAAAACATCTGTGGATCCATGACAGTGGACTCATACCGACCAGATGCGCTGTGTTCAGGCCAGGCAGGGGTGCTCCTTCCACCCTGGTCCTCCTGCTGTCATGAGTGTGCAGGGCTGGCCCTGGCCACTCTGGGGATGTGGCAGGGGAGGAGGCAGGAGCCATGGCAGGTGAGGTGCTGCATCCTCTGCACGGAGCTGCCGGGAGCATCGTCCTCTTCAGAGACACTCAGGAGTGCTCTCAGCCCTGTCAGCTGGCAGCAGGTCGCTCGCCCCTTCTGCACCCCTCCAGCAGCACAGCGTTGGCACCAGCACCCCCTCAGAAGGCACTGCTCCAGTGGCATGGCATTGGCACCAGCACCTCCTTAGAAAGCTCCCCTCCAGCAGCAGGGTCTGCTCGGGGCCATCACACAGACAGAGCTGCCCCAGCACTGCTGCTCTTTGGGGTACTGGGGCTTAGAAAGACTCCAGCTGCTTCGTCAGACTGTGTCACTGGGCAGTTGTGCTGAGAGGCTACAGCTGAGCTCGGGTGTGTGTGAGGTGTGTTTATCCCAGACCCATCCTGACACGGTGCTCTGGGAGTGCTGTGGCCCCTCAGAAGGGGTTTAGCATTGCCTGTTCTAACTGCAGCTCTGCCCAGAGCTGGCGAGCTTGCTCCAGCCTGGACAAGGCCCGTGCCAGCTTGTGACACCACGAGCGGTGACGAGTGCGGGCAGGACGGGCAGCTGGAAGTGGGTGGCAGCAGCAGGGGGGGAAATGGATCCTCTTCAGTCAGTCACAGATCAGAATCACAGAATCGTTTAGGTTGGAAAAGACCTTTAAGATGATCAAGTCCAACTGTTGACTCCAACTGAGTTGTCAGCCAACACCCCCAGGTCCTTTTCTGCCATCAAACTGCTGCTTTGACGAGGCTGCGGAAGGAGAACTTGAGCAAAGAAAAAGCAGTGGGGCAGACTGTCATTTGATTGCCTCTGCTTACCTGGGCTGCTTTCTAGGGCTCTGAAAATCCTCCTTTTCTCCCTACAGAGTCCCTCTGGTTCCAAGTACAAAAATGTTGAGACTTCTTGGGAACTAGAGCCCAAGTGTGGTGAGGAGCAGCTGAGGGAGCTGGGGGTGCTGAGCCTGGAGCAAAGGAGGCTCAGGGGAGACCTTCTGGCTCTGCACAGCTCCTGACAGGAGCCTGGAGCCAGGGGGGGGTCGGGCTCTGCTCCCAAGGAACAAGGGACAGGACAAGAGGAAACGGCCTCAAGTTGCCCCAGGGGAGGTTGAGGTTGTCCCTGAGGAACAATTTCGTGCCCTGGAGGGTTGCCCAGGGCTGTGCCAGGCTGCCCAGGGCAGTGGTGGAGTCCCCACCCCAGGAGGGGTTTCCAAGCCGTGGAGCTGTGGGGTGAGGGACACGGGGCAGTGGGGACCAGGCAGAGCTGGGGTGACAGTCTGATTTAATGAGCTTAAAAGTCTTTTTCAACCGAAACAATTCCATGTTCCTGTGAACTGAAGCACCACCTGTTAACTGTCCCCCGGATTGCTGAGGAGTGATGCTGCCTTCAGGGGTGCTGCCTCGGCACCGGCGGCGGTGTGTGGGAGCAGGAGGTGGTGCAGCTGTTCTGTGTGTCTTCACAGAACCACAGAATGTGACCTCAAAAGATCATCTAGTCCAACCCAGCTTGATGGGTGGCTGCTGCTGCGGGGCCTCAGCTTTAGCCCAGTGTGCTCCTTGCCCTGGGCTCAGCACATAGCTCCCCGTGTGCAGGGTCATCCCTCCTCAGCTGTGCCCTGCCTGGGTGTTCTGTGGCACCCAGCCAGCTGATGGGAGAACATGGCTCCTCGTCTCTTTGAGCTGGCTCCCAGTGTGCCCAGTCACAGTGGGGGGCCACACCAGCAGGTCCTGTGCTTTGCCCACAGATCCAGCCAGACGTTGGCCCTGTTGATGGGAGGCTTGATGAGGTGCAGCCTGAGCTGGGGCTCAGCAGCCTTCGTGGCAGGAGAGCTCCTCTTCCAGCACTGGGTTTGGGAGGATGACTCCATGCATTCACTTCTGGAGAGAATGACTTTTAAACAGTGGCGTGCTCTAGTCATCGAGGTCTTTTCCAAAGGAGTTTGCAAGCTCTTGGCTAATCCAAAGTGTTCCTGAAGGGAGGATGGAGACCTTTAAGATAATCAAGCAATTGTTTCCAAAACCAGGGAGGAAGCTGGGTGGAAAATGGCTTCAGCTCCACCAAATGCTGAGACATTCACCTTCTGACAAAATTAGACCCTGAATGTGACCCAAATCCATGCACAGTCTGTCATGCCCATTTCAGAGTTTTAGGTGAATCTCCTACTTACCTGAAAAAAGAACTGTGTTGCCCTTGCTTGAGCAACAGAGATCTCCCTGGTCTGTGTCAGTGGCCGTGGAGAAGACGCACGGGAACCCTTTTACAGCAGCTGCATTTCCCCCTAAAAAAGGAAGAAAGTAAAATGAACTACAAATAATTTTCTCTTTTCCTAGCCACGTCTTTAATAAAAATCTAATGAAACTATGTCAAAATGGGTGAGTAACTGTTAGATGTATAATTAAACCTTCCTGTGTAATATGGGGCACTGCAGGATCAAATAAATGACGAGATTTCCCTCCTGGATACATTACTTCACTGAAAGCTGTCAATATTTTTGAACAAGAAAGACTGAAAAGATGTGGGTTTTTCAAAGAATGGGAAAGTTGTAAGCTACTTAGCTGGCTGATGTTAGCTCTAAAAGAAAAAAAAGTGAAGTCTACGAAGGCATATTATTTGTTGTACTGAGTCCTGTCTTTAGCTGGCTGGGCAGGGTGTTTCTTGAATGTTCTGTTGTTGTTCAGAGCCCTTTGTTTACCAGTTCCTTGCCAAGATTTAGTCTAGTAATTGTTCCCAGTTAATAGAAAGATGAAGAATGTGACTGATGGCATTTTAGATGCCAACAATGGATGCTTGATTTTGCCCTCTTGATCACATCCTTAAGAGAATAAGAAATAGATACAAGGATCCCTGTGCATCCAGGGAAGGAAACGAAGTGCCAGGAGGAGTTTTGAACGTGTCTCTAAAAAGATTCCAGATACTGCAAAAGAGCAAAAGAGCTTTGTCCTGGTTCGGTGTGAAAAGGGGTTCAGGGCAGGACCCACACAGAACAGAACTATGTACTCGCCTCTCCCCCCCTGAGAGAGAGAGAGAGAGACTTTTGAAAAAAAAATGAAGTATATTGTTTAACAAGGAACAGAAAACGAAAAAGGGAGGTAAGGAAAATAATATATACAAAGATTAGGGGAAAAATACAAAAAATAAAATATACGAAACCCTCAGAAATGGTTCCAGGGTCCCACAGAGTGGAAGGACAACTTCCCTCTCCGAGCTCCAAGGCAGGAGTGAAATTAGAACCCACTTCCTGCCTCTTATCAGAGTGTGTGTGGGAAGGGGAGGGAATACAATGGTTCACACCCACCCGGGGTCCTCCCAGTTGCTGGAAGGTCACGCCCCCATTCCAAGCCTCAAACCACAACAAGCTTCTAAAGTGCAGGGAAAAAAAAATAAATATTTTTAAAGGATTTCATCATTTAACATAAAACATGTTGATTTATAAGAGTCTAATTATTCCAATCACTAAAAGACCACGGTTATCATTAAACAGCTATTGTCAGAAAAGGAATGCTAAACCCAAATGGTATATATTAAATAGGATCATACATATTTCATAAACCATATTATACTGCAAAATAAGTTGTCATGTAGCCATGGCAATGACTTTTAAGTTACCCTTTTTGATGCCTTAATGCACTGCTCTGCATGTTTTAGTGTCAAGCCTCTGAACATGCCCAGCACTCAGAGGCTCCCACTGAGAACAGCAAGGAAGGGGCAGTTCCACACCTGGCTGCTCGCTGGCAGAGGGCAGTGCTGGTCTCTGGCACAGGACACATCCTCTGGAGCTAGGGGGGCTTGCACAGGGGCTGATCTGCCCAGTTTGTGTC
>NW_008594084.1:7823-8202 GCF_000691845.1 Merops nubicus | reverse complement strand
CCAGGCTCCTGTCAGGAGCTGTGCAGAGCCAGAAGGTCTCCCCTGAGCCTCCTTTGCTCCAGGCTCAGCACCCCCAGGTCCCTCAGCTGCTCCTCCCCACACTTGGGCTCCAGACCCTTGCCCAGCAGGTCCTTTTCTGGCAGGCAGTTCCAGCCACTTGCCCCCCAGCCTGGCATGTTGCAGGGGGTGCTGCAGGACCAGCTCTGGCCCTGTTGAACCTCCTCCCACTAGCCTCAGCCCATCTGTCCAGCATGTCCAGATCCTCCTGTAGAGCCTTTCAGCAGCAATCCTGCACAGCCTGGTGTCATTGGCACGCTTCCTGGGGTGCCCTGCATCCCCTGTTGTCCCCGGTGGGTGTCCCCTGGCTGGCGGGGGCGCG
>NW_008594084.1:287-7680 GCF_000691845.1 Merops nubicus | reverse complement strand
CTGTCCTGCTGTCCTGTCCTGCTGTCCTGTCCTGCTGCCCTGTCCTGCTGTCCTGTTCTGCTGTCCTGCCCCGCTGTCCCGCTGTCCAGCTGCCCTGTGCTCTGCGCTCCTCGGCCCTGCTGTGGCCCAGCTGCCTGCATGGCACAGCTGAAAACACAAACAAAAAGAGCTGATTTCCCTTCTAGTTGGTATTCAATGCTTTGGTGCCTTGTAAGCTTAACTTCCAGTGTCGGGGGCTCTGCAGAGTTCCCAGCACAAGGCATTTAAGCTTCAGACATACGTGCCTGGATCTCACAAGCCACAGGCAAATGTGTTTCTGAGGCCCGAGACTGTCTGTGCTCAGAAATGCCCCCTTGACTATGAGAGCTCTCAGAATGCAGTCAGATGCAAAGCCAGTATTGACTCCTCGATTAAATTGAAGGCCAGGAGAGGTGGGAATGGTTTTATTGTGGGCAAAGGGGCTACTGCTGGTCACCTCTTCTCTGAACTGGACACCTGCCTGTGACAACATTTTTTTTTTATATGGGGATTCTGAAATATATTTGTGCATTTAAAGTCCATTATATTTTTGTAGATAACTCTTTTTCATTTTATGTCTGTCTCCTTTTATTTTGAGTGTTTTCTTTGATTTTTGTGTCAAAGAGCTGATAGGTACAGCATGTCTGATAAGATCCAACCGAGATTAAAATAACTTCATTTGTGGTACAGGAGAGAAGAGTTTTTACATATCAGATCTCATAGAAGCAGAAGGGATGTGTGTGTGGTGGGCACTGGACTCTCCCTTACCCTCTCACTGCACTGCCTGGAGCAGGAGCCAGTGCCTGGTCCTGGAGACCCTTTACGGCAGCCTGTGAGCACCCAGCTGATTCTGCTCTCACAGACTCTTCCCTGGTGCTGAGGAGTCAGAGGTGTAATCGTCCATTTGGAGTTCATGCCCATGGTGCAGAATTCCTCATGAACAACCTTTCCTTTGCCACACCACCTCTGTTTCTCTGTCTGGGCTTTCCCTGTGGCTGCAGCTGGTGGAGGGAGACCCGCGGGTGTGAGTGGACAGTGTTCCCCACGAGGAGGGCTCCAGGGCGAGGAACTGGCTCCAAAATGCACCCTGGAAAACATCCAGGTGTCTGGCCTGGGAGACAGCCTGGAAAACAAACCTCGGAGGCTGCATCAGGTAGGGCAGCTTCTTATTTCTTTTGTAATATTTTGACATAAAGAATAGTAATCTTCTATTTTTCATGGGTGTGGCATGCTCTCTCTCTGTGCTCAATTAGCTTTTAAATAGGCATTGTAGGAAGATATCCCAGCTTGTTTCCCATGAGGAAAAACTTGCTGTGAGGGTGGCTGAGCCTGGAGCAGCTGCCCAGAGAGGCTGTGGAGTCTCCTGCTCTGGAGAGATCCCAAACCCCCCTGGGCACCATCCTGGGCACCCTGCTGTGGGTGAGCTGCTGGAGCAGGGGGTGGGACCAGGTGATCTCCAGAGGTCCCTTCCAGCCGCCCCCTGCTGGGGTTGTGTGTGATTCTGTGGTTGTGCCCTCATTCTTCAGTTAATAAAATTTATAAAACTCTTCTGTGTCTGCCTGCACCCCAGCAGCACACCCCCTGCGTGGGGCAGTGCTCCCGTCGTGACACCCTCACCACCATCAGGGCGCCTAAGGTGGGCTTCAGGGTGACACCACAGTCACTCACAGATCACACAGGAGTGTCAGATAGTGACATTCCTGTCACAATGGTGACATTAGCATCTAATTACCTTGCAGTCAGTGTAGCATCAGTGACATCCTGTATATCATGTGTCCCACCACCTTGGCTAAGGGGGTCTCCCAGTACGTGGAATAAGTTCTGATCACCCGGAGCTGGGGGACTGAGCTCGGGGCGTTCGGTGGCCAGCGTGGTGCTGAGCTGCCTCTGGAGCAGGATGGAGGGACAGGGAGGAGGCACACCGTGGTGGAGATGAACGGAAGGGCCAAGGAGGAGCTGGGACTGGGAGAGCCAGATGGGGACAGCGTTAGGGCTGCTGGGCTCCAGCGCCTCCCTGGTGTCTGCTGGGTGCGGCAGGGCCGAGTGAGGGGGTGCAGAGAGCCCCACGGGAGCCCGGCAACGAGCCCAGGGCAATTAGAGCTGGCCCACCTCAGACCTGTCACTGGGCAGTCAGGAGCATCTCAGTAACACCAGCTGCAGCAGGGTGTCACAGCATTGCTGTGCGAGCTGGGGAGGCTCACGTGGGCCGAGCAGAGGTGGGGTCACCATTGCAGTCATTACTGGAGACCGATGGTTTCATCCAGACGGCTGAGACATCGCTGAAGGTGGTGGAGGAAGAGGAGAAAGCAGTGAGTGATGCATGCCACAAAAACCCCAGTGTGAGCAAGAGAGGTGATCCACACGAGGTGATTTGGCCGGTTGTGCAGGCCTGAAGTCCTCACGCTCTGCTCTCCTGTGGGAAGCTCATTGTCCCCAAAAGGGAGGATTTTACTGGATACCACTGAACTCTGTGAGAGCGTGCACAGTACTCCAAAACAACACCACTCCTCATACTAATAAGCACTCCTGAAGAGCAGTGGTGATGTTAGGGGTCTGGGAGTCCAGCCACCAGAATATTTTCCTCTGGTTAATTAGGCAACAGTCAACATATTTCAGAAATAATGCCTCTCCCTCAAGAACCGTTTGTTGTGAGTGTCAGGTTTTCTGTTTCTCAATTACCCTTTTTCAGAGAGCACTGTTGATGTGAATTGATCTTCAGCTGGTGTGAATGCCTTCCTGGCTGTGTTACCCAGCAATGGGAACTATCAGCCCCTGTCTCCAAGGGTGACCATACCTGTTACAGACCCACTGTGGAGTACAAAACAAAAACTGGCTTCATCTTGGCATCTCAGTGCTATGCAAATGAGTTCTTATTTTTAACTTTTTTATGGGTGACCTGGTTTGGGGAATGTTTTATGCACATTTATTGTGTAGGTAATCACACCTAAATATTATCTTCGTGCTTAGCACCTAAGGTCACTTAAGGTAATTGCAAAACTTAGTTTTAATGGCCTGGTTAGTAATGAATTGCGTTGGCTACCCAGAGCAGTTGTCCTAATGTTATCAGTCAGCTGCTTAGATGGTCACGAGGGAAATCTTATCGTTATTCACAGAGACAGAGAAACAAACATTAAATTTAATTGCGCTTCCGAGCACCAGAGTCATAATCTTTATATGACAGTTAATGCTTTCATTACTTATCAATTCACTTATTCGGTTACTCTTCCAAAATGCTAACCATCTAACCCATAAAAGTGGATCTTTCTCCTCTGCGTAGGAAAAGACAGGTAAATGATGGAGCATGACTAAGTGCACTGAATGGTTTTATTTACCATGAACAGTTTTGCTAGCTTCTGGTGGGGTCTTTACACATCTTGTTAAATTCTTCAAGTTGTGATGCTGCTTTATGGCGTTTCGTGAAGATTTTGGCTGCAGTTGTTTATTTCAGAACCAAGCTGGAGTGGCCCTTCCAAACCCGTGTTAGCAAGGAGCTGGTCACAGCCGGGCTCTCAGTTGTCAGCCTGTCCCTGGTGACAAGAGCCCCCGGTGGGTGTGCGGGGACGCCCGGGAGCCCCGTGCTGGGGGTGCACAGAGCCACGGCACCTGCCTTCAGGGCAGCCTGGCCCCGCCCTGAGGAGGTAACACAAGGGGGGCTTGGCAATTCCCCTTGGCCTTGGGGAAGGAGATGAGCTCTGCCCACGTTTTGCCGCCCGTTCAGAGGCACGGGGTGCATAGAGGCAAGTGCAGACCAGCCAGATAGAGCCCCTCATCGAGCTGCCTGCCCGGTGCCACGGGGCACAGCTCATGCTGAGCCACCCTCCTTCCTGCTGGCATCTGGGGAGCTGTGTCCATAATTTTGGCTTTAATGAGAACCGGGGGTGGTTTAATTTGTCCCCTGCAATGGTAGTGGAGGTGTATCCAGCGGCAGGCACAGCACGTGCCAGTTTTCTTCCGAGTCAGTAATTCTTGCTATGCACCTCCACTTAACCAGAACTCTTCAGCGGTCTCAGGCTTCAGCGTGTTTCTAAATGATTATAGTTCTGGTAATAAAGCTTTCATGTGGAGTTAGAAGGAGATGAACATTAAAATAGTCAGGCTAAGTGGCACAATAATTGAACCTGCTAACAAATGGGGGGGAAGCCCTTTTTGTAATAATTTCTTTGCTTTGCATAATATTTGAGTCTCAAGCAAACAGGGATTTTTTCCGTGTGCTGTTGATATGTGTACACTTGATGTGCCATGTTAATAAAGCACATGGAAATTGAATAATCGGCAGGTTGTCCTCTTAACACACAGGCTTGCCATTACCTGGAGAGCCTGCAGCAAATGAAGAGCTCAATAATTCATAAACGGCGCTTTGCGCTTGGCAGGATGGGGGAAGTGAGGGAGATCCTGCCCTGGGATGTGAGATCACTCCCAAGTGAAGCCCTTTAGGAGGAACAAACCTTAATAAAGGGGAAGTGTCTGGAGCCACTGATCTTTTGGGTTCAGAGAGACAGCTCCTCTGTTATTGCTTTCTGGACTGCTGGAAGAGACAAGATTTCACAGAATCCCAGAATCCCAACATGGCAGGGGTTGGCAGGGACCTCTGGAGATCATCTCATCCAGCCCTCCTGCTCCAGCAGCTCACCCACAGCAGGGTGCCCAGGATGGTGCCCAGGTGGGTTTGGGATCTCTCCAGAGCAGGAGACTCCACAAACTCCTTGGGCAGCCTTACAGCAAAGAATTTTTTCCTCCTGTCCAGATGGAACCTCCTGGGTTCCAGTTGGTGCCCGTTGCCCCTTGTCCTGTCCCTGGGCACCACTGACCAGAGTCTGGCCCCAGCCTCTTGCCCCCCGGGGCCCTTTAGCTCTTGCTCAGCACTGATCAGATCCCCTCTGAGGCTTCTCTTCTCCAGCTCAGCAGCCCCAGGGCTCTCGGCCTGCCCTTGTCATGCTCCAGCCCCTCAGCATCTTTGTAGCCCCTGTTGGATCCTCTCCAGTAGCTCCCTGTTGACATTTCGTTGCTGTGTTGAGGTTCTCTGTGTTTCTGTGTGTCACTGAGCCCCACAGCTCAGTCACTGGGCTCCTCAGTGTCGCTGTGTCACCGGTTCCACCCTCCCCACCCCTGCCTGCAGATGCTGAAATGCCCAAACCAGGCCAGTGGAATCGCTCTCCTGGTGCAGGATCCAGCGTGTTTCTGTCATTTCTCATACAGCACCCAATTTACAATCTCCAGCACACTTACGGAGCAGTAAAATGATAATAAATTACCAGCCTCATTTATTTTGTTGCACAGTTTGTTTTGTAATTAGGGGATGATGGTGGTTGCTGAGTGGCAGGGCTGGTCCTGGGCTCTGCTGGGCGTGTGGCTGTCTCAGGAGCTTCTGAGGTGACAGTGGGTGTTTGGCCACCCACGGAGGGGGGCCAGCAGAGCCATTTGGATACCTCTGGTTGGAAGGAGGGCTGGCTGTGCTGTTTCATGTTGCTTCAGATGAATCACCCTGTGCTGGTTTGAGCCAGAACAGAACTAACTCTGTTCAGTGATTTTACTGCTCCTCTCAGTCTCTTCTCAGTGATGGCACTTTCTGAAGTTAATGGCCCATTTTCAGAGACAGTCTCTGCTTCTAGCAGTGACAGAGGGCCATGAAGATGATCAGGGGGCTGGAGCACCTCTCCTGTGAGGATAGGCTGAGAGAGTTGGGGTTATTCAGCCTGGAGAAAAGAAAGCTTCAGGGAGACCTCATTGTGGCCTTCCCGTATCCAAAGGGAGCCTATAGGAAATCTGTAGAGAGATTTGTTGCAAGGACTTGCAGTGATAGACAAGGGGTGATGGCTTCAAACTGGAAGAGGGGAGATTTAGATTAGAAATTAGGAAGCAGCTTTTTACTGTGAGGGTGGAGAGACCCTGGCCCAGGTTGCCCAGGGAAGCTGTGGATGTTCCATCCCTGGAGGTGTTCAAGGCCAGGCTGGATGGGGCTTGGAGCAATCATGGTCTAGGGAGGGGTGTCCCTGCCCATGGCAAGGGGGCTGGCACTGGGTGATCTTTAACATCCCTCCCAACTCAAACCATTCTATGACCACAGTCCATCTCTGGAGTCCCTGCCCAGGGCTGGGCTGTGCAGAAAGGCTCCTGCTTCTCCCTGCTCCTGGGCAGGCCAAGGGCACTGCTCCACCTTGTGCCCCACGCTGGGCTGCAGGGAGTCAGAGGTGGCACCTGTGGGGAGCAGCAGCCAGGACAGGAGACCCCAAACTGGCCAAGGAGGGATTCCATCCCATCTAGGGCATGGTCAGTGTGGAGCTGAGGGATCACCAGGGTCAGGCCTCTTCTTCAGTGGCTGGTGTCCAAGGAGGACTCTGCCCATTCTGCTTTGATCCTGATCCATGTGTTCCTGAACCCAGCTCCAGAACCCAGCTCCTGGATCTGGTTCCCATCTGCTGCTGAGCCCAGCCTGGGACCTGCCCAGTGCCTGCCCCACAGCCCCAGTGGTCACTGCCATCAGGGGCTGGGTAGCATATTGGGTTTGTATCTATTTGTATCTATTTCATTTTATTGTTATTATTTTCAGGAAAGCTGCTTTAGTTTTCTTTCCCAATCCATAAGTCTCTCACCCTCATTCCCTTTCCCTTCCCTCTGGGAAGGAGAGGAGTTAACAGAGAGCATCTGACACTTGTCTGGTGCCCAGCCCAGCCCCAACCAGTGACAATGTCACAGGCACCCACTGGCGAGGCTGGCCGTTTTTTTCTGGCAGTGCCCCCCCCAAGTCTCCCTCCCCAGCAGACACCTGGTCTGAAAAGGCAGCACCACGAAGAGATGGGAACAAGCACCCCAATCACCCGTGCAGAAGTGTTTGCAACAACCACATTAAGTGGTGGAAACTTCTTTGTGCTGGCAAATGCCCTGTGTACAAAACAGGAGCACACTGAACGCCTCCCCTCAGCAGCATGCTCACCCTCAACAAGGGGCTCAGCAAGAGCCAACCTAAATTGACAGGAGCTGTGCCTCCCGAGCAGAGCCCTTAATGCCACCCTATCTCTGCACGAGCTTTCTTGCTCACAAGTACAACTCCCCTCTTGCCTTTAATTTAACCCTCCTCCAAAATGCACTGCAGTAACCCGGCAGCTTTCACCATCTCAGGATTTTCAGGCACGAGGAACTGTTGGAGGGAGATGCTGCATGGACAACAGGCTTCTCTTGGATTTGCTTTCCAAGTAAACACCCAGGCTCCCTGAAACTGAGACTGAAAAACAGCTGACAGAGTCAAAGCAAAGCCCCATTAGTTCTGCTGTGGGAAGTTTATGCAGTAAGTAATCTACATTCACTGTTAATTAGGACATTTTCCCCCAGTACCTCGCCCAGGTGGACAATTAGTACCACAAGGCTGGATGGCTTTCAG
>NW_008594084.1:0-266 GCF_000691845.1 Merops nubicus | reverse complement strand
GTAGGTGAGTGTTCTGTAAACTTAGGGAAGCTTGGCAATTTACATTTTGTTATTTTAAACAACCCTCCCGGACATGCAGTTTAACACTGCGTTCATAAATCTGACACACGATTAAGAGGCACATTTAAACCCCACAGATGAAAAGCCAATGCACAAGCAGAGCCCTGGGAACCCAGGCTGGGCAGGGGCCTGAGCGTGTGGTGGGACCAGAAAACATCTCCTGAGTAGGGCCCAGCCAGAGCCCCCGGGGCCACGGCAGCCAGTGG
>NW_008594083.1:45070-49088 GCF_000691845.1 Merops nubicus | reverse complement strand
GCTGGTGGGCACGTCGTAGGCGTACTCCCGCAGCACCGCCAGCCTGCTCGCCCGGTGCCCCTTGCTCCTGGTCTTGTGGTGCCGGCTCGGGTGCCCGTTCGACCGAAACTGCACCTCTAGGGGAGCTACGTGCATTTTGATGTCGTTATCCACTGAATGCTCGGTGAGACTGTTGTCGAGCTGAGGACCTGTGTTCAGTGGCAGAGAAGTAGGGTGGCACTGAGCTGCTGCAGCTTGTAAGTTTGTTAGTTTACAACCTTGAGAAGAGTTTTTTAGGCTTGATGCGCTTTTATTTGTGCATGAAGATTCCGCGCTACTGTTGGTGCACTTGGGGGCCTCTCCATTGGTTCCGCTGGAGCTGGAGGGCTGAACGTTCACTTGCACTGAATATGTGCTCCTTCCGGGGCAGCAAGTCGTTATCCAAGCGTGCCTGACATCTTCCCTGTTAATGCAGTGGTGCACCATAAGAAAGGCACTGAGGCTTAAACATGTTGCTCCAAAAAAACAACTGAAGATCAGGTCCATGGGATAATAGAGGGAAACTGATAGAGCCCCGAAGATCCACAGAGCAACATACAACAGCAAGGCGAGGCCCACTCCCAGCAGCTGTGCTTGAAAACTGTGCTCGTTCTCCAAAGCAGATGTGGAAACCAGTGACACTGACAGTGAATCCTGATGAGCCAGTTCCCCGTGATCGTTGGTGGCCAGACGCTGCTGTTCCTCCACGGGTTCCTTAAGTTCATATTTACGTTCAGGGTGACGTTTTAGTTGTATGAATATGCTGAGAAAATACATACAGTTTATGAAAATTATAAAGCTAGCTGGTCCATAAAATGCTCCTAAGCTAGGTTCCCAAGCCATCCAGCAACTGGAAAAGAAAAAACCCAAAGAATCAAAATTAATGTCTTTGAACAAGTCACTAATGCTTTATCAGTTCACAATGGTACTTTGAAATCATCTTGGCTGTATTACAGTCAATTCCGATTCTTCCGGAAGATGTAACAAGTACTTAGAAAAGAAAGTCTTATGATAGAGCTCTCAGTTACATGGTACTTACTAAGGAGCATTAGGTCTGCTGCCATAATTTCGGATGTTTGCTGCTGCTGTTATTCCACAAACTATGATAGGGATCCCTCCACCAATAAGGTAGAACCTAAAAAGTAAAGCCAGGTTATCAGTGACTGCGTAGTGGCAATGGATTTTATTTGGTCACCATGAAGGAAATGAGAGCTATCCAGGACTCTGGAAATACACAAGTTCAGAAAGTAAATAAGGTGAATCGGGTTTGGACTTCGGCATTATCACATTTTTTCGAAGTCTTCCCCACTACCATTTTTAACTCCTGTTGTAAACTACCTCTCTTCTGCAGCTGCTCACCTCCCTCACAGGCACTGAACACAGGTATGCCTCGTTAGAAGCATAAGCTGGCACTGGAAAGTTGTAAACTTAGAAGGAAAATAGTAAATGTCTCTTATTTCTGAGATGAACTTCCCTAGTATTATGGGCACTATGTTCAGAAGATAAGCCATAAAAACCCGTTACTTCTTGTGTGTGTGTGTGTGTGTGTGTGTGTGGAGGGGTTTGGAGGGTGGATGACATAATATCCTAAAATTAATATAACAGATTTACTTTTTTAAAAAAAGAAAAAAAAAAAAAGTTAAGGGATGTAAAGACAGCACTGAAGTGCTATAAATATTAATCTTCTACCTTCTACCTTCTCAATTAAAGATTTCTATATGTTTGTATATAGCACTCCAAATTTTAGTTGATGATATTCAGAAAAGCATTTCTGATTTTCTGCAGTCCTCTGTACTTTAAAACCAAAGTTTCTAAATATTTCCCTAAAACTAATCAAAGATAATCAACTTCTGCCACCTTGTGGAGAATTTCAGCTTAGCAGTTTTTAATTAATATCCAGAGGCTCACTCAGTAAGTTATGTGAACAAAGCACAATGTTTTCTGTTAAAATATTTCAGATAGGGCAAGTTTCACAGGTAATTACTTTGTCCCATTTTAGTGATTTCAGAAGTTCTAAGAGGAATGCTTCACATAGAACACTTTATTTATATTTGATGAGTGATATCTATTTTTCAAATTATTTGTAATCCAACTTTGGAAAAACATACTAAAATTTAATAATTTAAATTGCAGTTTGTTAATTGTATGATAACACCATTCTCCACATTCTTTTGTCTACGATAATTTAATAGGGAGTAGTAAAGTCTTAGTATCAAAGCCTCTGTGGTTGTGCTGAAACACTACCAACTCTCATTTACAAATCAGGAACACAGCACTGCAACAGTAATATGCTAAGAACAATTGTCCTTCACCTCACCCATCTTAACAAAATGCTGAGGAACAGAAGACTCTGGGAGGGACTTTACAGACCTGAAGAGAAAATCTTCTATGAAAGGCACCTGGAAAAAAACAGTTGTGACCTGTTCTATTTTGTGGTCAGAATATAACCACAGCTCCCTGGGAAATGAGTTGCAGAAACAACCAACCAGCTCACCTCAGCATTGGCCTGGGTGGAGGAGGTGGCTCGTCAGGATCTTGACATCTCTTTGCTTTTTTCGTGACTTGCTTGTAAATATTACGAGATGTCACTCCCAGCCACAGCACTGTCGCAAGAGTGGAATAATGGAGAATTATCCCAACCTCAAAGCAAAAAAAAAAAAAAAAAAGAAAAATACATGAACCCCCTAAGTATTTCCTTTCTACCACATTAAAGAAAATTAAATCTTCTCACATACAACTTGCATAAAGACTGAATTTTCAAAAGCTCAATTCAGGAGAAGAAAAACCTTCTTATTTTACTATGACTGTTCTACATGCCAAGTCACTGTGATTTTCCAAGAAATTGAGTATGTTATGCAAACCTATCCTCCTGTCAGTTGAGTCTGGAAAGGCTACATGGCTGCAGCTGCCTCTAGTGGAAGGAAAACAGCAACATGGGGTAACTTTGCTGGCCAACATTTTTAAGATTACATATCAACCATACAGTTTAGGAAACTATATTTTATGAAGCACTTTAAAATGTCTTATGTTACAGATATGCAAACTGAAGCAAGTAAAAGAACAGTAAGCTAATGATATTGTGGTAATGATGGAGCAAGTAGCAAAAATATAGACAGCTAATGCTCATCAGCAATTTTACCCATGCAAAACCCCAAAGTGTCATAGTTTAGATAAATAGACCAAATGTTAATGCAGAGTCAGCCTCACAAACTTGACTGGGCACTACTGATAAGAAAATGTTTGTCTGACAGACGCTTTTGCATCTGCTTTAATCTATATACTCAACATTGTTTTCTTAAATGGAGCTCCAGGAATTCCCAAGTTCCTGAGGTTTTGTCATGAAAGGCACAACCTGGTTGCCCTCCATTTCCTTATTTAGAAGCCAACACTGAGATAAAATGACTGCAAGACCTGAGTTTCATATATCCCTTAAATGACAGCACATGTGCATGGAAGAGCTGACACTGCAGTTTCTGTTAAGATGACTGGAGACTTTTTTTTGCACATTTCAATCACCAGTAAAAGCACAATTCTTAAACAACCCATCTGTATCACAGAATTTCTCTTGAAGGACTGCTATCGGCAAGAAAAAAGGATTTGTTTATCAAACCATTTCCTCACCTCCATATATGCATGTGTGGCCACATACAGATTTATAAAAAAAAATTTCCTAAGAAGAAGTCTCAAGAATAAAACTAAGAGGCGTAACTTAGTTTTTTGTGATAGCATTTTGAGCAAAAACAATTTCTGCTGCACGTCTGAAATATTTTTCCAGTTTTCAAGTAATGAACTAGTTTTGTTTTCATGAATGGATGGAAAAGATTTCTCTTGTAAGGTTAAAAAAAAGATGATGTTTTTTCCTGCTAAATTTTACCTTCTGATGAAAATGCCTGTACAGTACTACTGCTCTGCAGGAGGCAAGGGGTGTGTGTGCATATATATATACAGGGGTATGAAACTGGTAGCTAATTTTTTTCAAGTGTTGGCAAGTTTACTTACT